>NW_026594798.1:0-10324 GCF_907164565.1 Psammomys obesus
TGTGTGTGTGTGTGTGTGTGTGTGTGTGTGTGTGTGTGTGTGTGTGCATATGTGTGTGTGCATATGTGTGTGTGTGTGTGTAAACAAAGGTTACCACTACTGGTAATCAGAAGGCCACATTAGGTCAGAGATTTTTGGCAACACTTATTTCCTTTGCTTTGAATTCATAGAGCTAATGTTGTCCAGGCTCTCCTGATATTGGGCAGAATCATATGATATACGTTTTAAATAAGGAACAAAACCCAGATAATAAGATGGTTCCTACGATAGCCTAACCAGGTGAACTAATGAGATATATTTAACTTGAAAATCCATAGACATAAATGATATTGTCAGTCCTTTATGAATGGAAACACAGTAGCCTAAGCCTACATGCCTTGAAGTGCTTGAAAGAATACACATGAAGGCTCAAAAAACTCAACTTTTAAAGACAGTAGGCATAGAACCTTAATGTGCTATAGTAGTTACCTTTAGCATTTTATATAAGTCTGAATATCTATATATTTGCAGCCATGTCCATTCACCTCCAAAGGAAAAGAGAAGAGAGGTGTTTTATTTTGTCCACTTTGACCCTCTATTCCACTGTTAGATCTTTGGGGCTTCAAGATTCCTTATTAAGGTTTTGTATGATTTCATTTTTTGATTTTTCTTTTATATTAAGAATTGCTCTTTCCTCACTTTATTGTATGGTCTTGTTACTTTCTCTTGCATCCTTGAGCTATCTTACAATCTTTCTTTGAAATCTTTTCAGAAACTTCATTTATTACCTTAAGCTATTTTTATACTTGGCTCACTTTCCCTTGGAGATCTATCTTATCCTTCATTTTTCATGTTTCTTATATCACTTTACAGACATTCACACATCATGTATTAGTGGAAGGTTTTCCCCATTTTATTTAGTATCTTTTGGTGGAGAATATCTAGCTTTTCATTCCAATGAGCTGTAATGTGTCAGCTGGGCAGGTGCTTAGCTTTTGTTGTGAGCTCAAAAATTAATCTTTGAAGCCTTTATTCTTGGTTGCAGCCAACAATGGCAAAGCCTTTAACATTCAGATTTTTTTTGTTTGGAAGCTCACTTTATAATTTTTAAATAATTTCACTTCAGTTGTCTTTCATTTGTAGTCTTCTTGAACACTGGTAAATCTTACAATTTTATATAATCAAGTCTAATTTTTCCATGATGTCATAAAGGCTTATGGGTAACAATGTAAAATACTATACCATAACAAAATTATACATTTTGACCTATATTATCATTTTAACTGTTTTTATAAACCATATGATAATACATTTTTATAAAATATTTTTTAACAGGCCCCAGACCTTAATAGAAACAGAGACCTTAACACAATTGATGCCATGTTAGTGGCACCATTTTTAGAACCTGTCGTAGGCCCCAATATATATATTCAGCATATATATGCTGAACTGGAAACAAAAGCTTAATCCATCAAAGACTTAGTCTATACTTACAGAATCTGGGGAAGTCTTTGGATGTACTAACCTTGCTTTTTAGCTCCCATAATTTTGGTTTTCTCTAACTGTTCTTGCTAACTGAAGTGTCTCATCCAGAATGTGTTATTTTTTTGTGCATAAAAGACACAGAATGAGGAGACTAAATGATTTTGGCAAGTTCCCTGCGTAGCTCACAAGCTGGCAAATAAAGACTTTCTATTTGCTTTAAGTATTCTCTGAAGAAGTCACCTTGCAATACTCTGGAGGCTCCAGTGAGACTCCCAAAGATAGAAAAGGAGACAGATCCCTGGGCCAATAGTTCGCTGAATGAATAATTCCCAAGGAGTGCATACCCTAACATCTTGCAGGGCCTCAGGAACTTCTCTTGCATCTGCTCTGTCAACTCTGAGAACCCATGCCTCATTACAGAAAGTCACCTGGATCTGTGTCCTCAGAAGTGTGTTTATGGTGCTTTCTGCAAAAGACACTTAGGAAACACTGGACACAACCCAACTTCTGTTGTCTTAGGCTCACCTGCAATCACCAGACCCCCAGTTTAAGTCTGTACGGATGGTGGCCAATTATTTACTGTGTGTCACTGTGCATCTCTCTTGGTTCTGTTGTTTGGAAAACAGTTCTAACATGGAGGGGGTATCCCAGGACTGTGTCATTCATTCCCCGTGAGATGGCATAAGACTTTGTGCAGGCTTACACCAGGCTGCCTGTTCCCAGTCCCATCAGGCTACTGCAGTTGTCATTGGTGTGGTGAAGCCAGAAGAGGGTTTCCAGGTGGCAAGGTGGAGGTAGCTTCCCACATCCCAAGGAGAGTTTTGCAGAAGAGTACAGTGTATTCTTGTGTATATCCAAGGAAACATCTGGATAGTCTTTAAAAAGCCATTGGCTCATATTTGGAGTTCAGTGGTCCAGTTTTGGTTCAAGCCATCTTGGTATACCTCAGCCACCATAACGATTTTCCTTGCACTGGGCAGTGGCTTACTTTGGTGTGAGACCTCCTCCAGCTTAAGACTTTTGCACATTTGTTGGGGACATGGATATTTTGGCTTGGCTGTACTGCCCAGAGAAACCCAAAACCTCCACAGGTTCTCTAAGCCACACCACATGAAATTGACCTTTTCATTCCCACACCTGGAGTGCTTGCTCCTTGCTCTGACTGCTTCATCACTTGAGCTCAGAGACACTAGAATAGGGAAGAGAGAAGGATATTCCATTCTACATAAGTGATTGCAAAGGGGTTCCCTGTCTAAGCACTGGGATGCTGGAAGAGGCAAATAGCTTATCTGTCCAAAAAACATTGATCCAGTTTCTACCATTTCCCAGGCTTGTTTGCAAACAGTTGCCACTAGTAATGTGATTGAAGAATCTGTCAAACTGACTTTGGGCCAGGAACTCTCCTCCCCACCTTGCACTCAGTAGAGGCCCTCTTGAGAGGTATGCTGGAGGGGTGGATATATAATACCTAATAATTTATTATCAGACACTTTTTCTGGTCCATGCCTGTATCTGATTCTACAAAACTTTAGTCATTGACCTAGGCATCTGGTTGTTAGAGGATAACCCAATAAAGCTTCTCCACGGTTGCCTGAAAGTGACTGATGCAGTCCAATATATCAGACCTGACCTAAAAGATGTCCCACTACAACAAGTAAGGGAGGTACTGATGAGATCAGTTTTGTTCAAGATGGAATCAAGTATGCCAGTGTCACAGTTGTCACCTTGGGCAGGATAGTGTGGGCCCAGTCCCTCAGAAAGGGTCTTCAGCACAAAGGGATGAATTTATTCCATCATCCCTGGCATTTCACTGTGGGAAGCAAACGATCATTACTGTGTACATGGACAGTTCGTACTCATTTACCACAGCCCACATCCAGAAAGGAAAACAAAGTCACAGAAGAAATCCTGTCCCTAAAAGTGGCCATATGCCTGCCAAGAGAGGCATCCATTGTCACTGCAAAGTGCATCAAACAAGGAATCTCCAGAGACTCAAGAGAACAGGGCAGCAGACTTGGCTATCTAGAAGGTGGCCCTAGAATCCTTGTGGCCTTTCTAGATCTTGGTTACCATGTCTGAACCTGAGTTGTTCCAGCACCCAACCTATACCCAGGAGAGAAAGTGAGCAAAAAGATGCCAAACATGAAACAAAATGGGAGGTGGTTCTTGGCAGACAAGAGATCCATACACCTTGTTGGTACTGGAAGACAGATGGTTGTCCAACTCCACCAGGCCACCAATCTGGGAGCAGCTAAAAATGCTGAGTTACTCAGGTCCAGCTATTACAGCTCTCAGTTAGATAATCTTGTCAAGTTTATTATGCCTAGATGTGCCCCCTTGTGTACAAAGGAACCCCCCAAATGGAAGAAAAGCCCTGGAAGGAATCTGTACCCAAGAAATCAATCCCAGAAATAACTGGAAAGTGGATTTTACACAGTCAAACTCTGAATTCTTGTGTATAAGTGTATGCATATTTTCATCAACACCTTCTCTGGATAGGTGGAAACCTTCCTCATCTGAATTGAGATAGCCTCAATCATCACCAAGAAATGTCCCCAAGAATTAATTCCTTGATTTGAGCTGCTCCTTTCTCTGGGGTCCAAAAATGGCCCTTGACTTCAAGGCCAAAGTTGCCCTAAGTTCTTAGGATGAATAGGAAGGAAACTAATCAAATACATCTTTGAGACTACTGAAAATTGGGCCAACCTCTTACCTTTTACCAGGTGTACCCCATATTGAGAAGTCCATAAGGCAAATCTGCTAACCATTTCATTCTCAAGACCTTATAAGCCCTGCAACAAACTCAGAGGACTAGTCATCAAATGGCTCAGAACTTGCCCCTCACGCATGTGTGAGCATGCCTTCAAGTTTTACCCCGGTAATGGTAATGCAGATCCTGGAGACAATATGGAAAGGCCCACACCCTGTGGTCTTCACCATGCCTACAGCAGAGGTCAGTAGTGTTTCCCCCTGTATCCATCACACCCAGCTGAAGGATGCTAAAGAATATCATGAGAGATGAGTCATCACCAGGTCCTCTGAATTCTTAAGTATAAGATTGATACAGACTCCATAATGACAGCTGTCCTATTTTTGTCTTTTTGTCTCCCAATAGGAAAGGGTCCAACCACTCTTAAACCAGGACCTCTGGTATGTAATTAAGAAGGACCAAAATTGGAGAGCCCATAGCCAATTTACTCACTGATACTCAACCTACTTTTCATGTAAGCTTCTTTAAATTATTGAATCCAGAGGCTACTAGGGGATGGTTCACCTGCTCCTGTAGAGGAGCATGCCCCTGTGGGCTATGTGTTCAACAAGAAAGAGAAGGAGCTCTGATCTATCCAGTACTATGTCTGTCTGGTTGACAACTCCCTAAGCTGCCAGAAGTCAGGGGAATGCCGTTGTGCTCAGTGGTAAAACCAAGTCTTCTTGGGAGCACACAGATCCCTCCAAAGTTCTAGAAAGGAAACCATCACTACCTCCTTGTGGTTTTGGGCAACGCAATTCCATATCCATAGAACAGTGGTTCTGAACCTTCCTAATACAGTTTCTCATGCTGTGGACCTCCAAACATAAAATTTATCTTCATTGCTACTTCATATTGCTTCATTCATTGCTGCTGTTATGAATCAAAATGTAAATGTTTATGTTCTCTGATGGTCTTAGGCTACCCCTGTGAAAGGGTTTATTGACTCCCTGCCTCAAAGGAGGTGCAACTCACAAGTTGAGAACCAGTACTATAAATGTTATGGCCTACCTGTAGTAGAAGGTTGCAAAGTGGATTCTTCTTCAGTCCAAGCAACTCAGAGGATGCACTCTTGGCTAAGCAATCAATTTACAAATGCCAGCTAGTCTCTGGGGTCTGTGAATACACTTAACCACCATTCCTATAGCAGAATTAACCTGCTTTGTAAGGCTACAGGAGTCTGAATGCACCATTTATAGACTTAACCTGCTCTATATGGCAACCGGAGTAGGGGAAACTATCTAGCAGGTATCTTGGTGGCATTAAGCAGGTACCTTTCATTTGGAGGTCCCCCAGCGTGAGATTAAGTCCATTTGCAGCTGTTAGGGTTGCAAGTGGAGACTGTTGTTTGATCAGTTCCAATCCCAACATACCCTGGGGCTTAGGTTCCAGGCATGATGAGCAGATGTGATAGGGATCTCTACTGGCAAAAATATCTTTAAAAATTGATATTCATTATGTATTGTTGGGTGTGCTTTTATTTCACTATCATGTGTTAGAACTAAATGTGTTTCCTTAATTTCTATTCTTAGCAACTAAAATGAGTGATTGAGTATCAGATAAGTATTATCTGAACAGGTCACGGATAATGCACAATTTAAATGGCTAAATCCTAGCAAGAATGTCTTATATAGACTTCCATTCATCTCCTACTGTCAGGGAAATAAAAGATGAAGTGTAGCCTTCTTAAGTTCTTTACAGATAGTGAAATTTACATTATTATTCAAATAAATACACTACCTACCCTTAAAGATCATTATTTATTCTCAAGTGTTAGCTCCTGACTTTCTGCAGTTGGTCTGTGAACATGGGAGTAATTAAACTCCTCTAGACTTTGACATGTAGTACCATTATTCTCTTCCACCTGGCAAATGCATAGATGACAGGAAAATGGAAGCTATAAGTTTAAGCTTTGGAGCTTAGCATCATTTACTTAAAGGGTTTTTTTTTTTCTTGACTCTTAATACCATATTCTAGAGAGAAAGTTATGCAAAATGATATGTACAATTACTAAGTCCTGATACTAAAAAATGTAATGATAGAATTATACTAAAGAAATTAAAATTGAATTACAGTCTAAGGTAGTTCTAAAACATTAGCTCAAGAGGATGTGGAAGGCTAAGCTTCATGTGTCTTTGCTTCAGACAATATTGGGTCCTATGCTGGATACACCGAATCCTCCCAGATCTAGTCAGCTACTTTCTGTGCTTAGAGCCAGTCTTTCCTTAAGGCAAGATTATTTCGGTAATTAGATTACCATAGAAGATATTCTTCCTCCTTTTGCTGCAAATTTTGATTCTGTCTCTTCCTTCTGTCATTTTCTGATAACTGGTCTTTCTAAGTTCTTATAGTAACTAATCACATCACTTAATTACAAGATAATTTGCTGCCTTCCCTGGGTCAGTCTAAATTTTAGACAAAAAACAGATAATAGAATTCTTTCCTCCACTTGTGGATTTCAAATCCTGTTTGAAATCTCTAGGGTCCTGGAGTCCATACTCAAGTTAGCTATGATTTCTCTGTTGAAATTCTTCTATGTGGTGTAAGTAATTACTCTTTGTTTCTAATTATTTTTTTTTTGTCTCAGTTTCTCTTAAAGGTCAGGAAAAGTATGAATACTAAGTAATTTAGCCCTCCATTGTTATGATCATTATATGAAAGGAATTTAATGATATTTTTCTATATTTTAAGTCTGAAAAAATACTAAGAATTAAAATTACACATTTTATACAAAATAATTTAAAATGTCATGATTACTTCTGTTTAAAAAAACAAATCATTATTAAAAATTAAAAAATAACTTTTAAACAGAAAATTTTGATTAACATAAAGCACAGTAATTTGCAAAGTAGATGGTACTATTAACTAAAGGAATGATTTATAAATTATTTATTCTAATTACTAAGCCATTTACTATTCTCTAGGTGTCTTTGTACAAGTTTTTAAATATAGTTTTTGAGAACTTTATACAAAGAACTGTGAATATGAATATATTCATTCTTTTTACCTCTTCTCAGGTCTTTTCCAGATCAGCTCCCTAATTTCTTCCAAATCCATGTTCTCTTTTTAAGTTTTTTTTTGCTGTTGTTGTTATTGTTTTTGTTGTTTTGTTTTTTTTTTTTTATGACAGAGTCCAGTTTGTGTTGATTTTATATTCTTAGTGGAGGGGACAACCAGTGGAGTGTGGTCAACTTATCAGGAGCCATATCTAAGGAAACCCATTTCTCCTTTTCCCAGAAGTCATCCGATCTGTGAGGTTGTGCAGCTAGGAGAGGAGGCTCTTGCACCATTTCCCAGTCTGTGTGAGAATGTTGCCTGGCTCAATACCATGCAGTTCTGATGTTAGCAACCACGACACTGTGATTTCGTGCATGCAGTGCCCATGAGGTCCAGGTGCACTATTTCACTTTGGTCTTCAGAGACTGCTGACAGTTACATTTCTGGCACTTCTTTGGCCATGGTTCCAAAGGGGTAAGGGCTCACTATTTCAGTGACAATATTTTCTGTGCCTTGAAAAGTTGTGTTGCTTTAATCTGATTTTTAAAATCTCATCTTTAGAATGTGAATAATTCTAATCATACAAGATTAACAAAGATAAATGTATGACTGCACATGAAGCAACATAAAAGCATCTCAAAAATAAACGTTACCTAAGTGTTAGAACTATGCCACAAGAAATGATGGAATAAGATGCTGAGTAAAAAAATAATAGCTTTCCCTTTTTTGTCTTAAAAGAGTCACTTAACACTTTGAGTTACTGTGGATGGCAACTGAGAACCATGGTAAATGGCTAAAGAGTTGAAAGGTCAGGAAAGCATTAATATTGGAAAATTATGAGATTGTTGAAAATAACCTCATGGAAATTTGATGAGTTAGGGTGAAACAAGAGAGTATTTTGTAGAGCTTTAAATCAGTCTTTATGTTACAAATGTATGTTTTGTTCAGTGCACAAAAGTGCTGACTCAAATATTGATAGTAATTTTATATACAAAACTGGGTAAACTGTGGAACAGCTTTATGAAACTACCTGTGGTGAGTCGACAAGTAATGATTAGATTCAGTTTCTCAGACAGATTGTGCCACTTTAAGGAAAGGCCTGACAGAGGTCTTGTGTGGCTTCGCATCCTCCCTCATAACTGCATCTTCAGATGTCTGTGCATCCTTGGTTACCACCAGCTAGTGTTGCTTCCTCCCATACCACATTCTCTCTCCTCCATATGCAAATGCCAGACCTAAGTGATTACTTCAACCCTGCCACTTTAAAAAAATTATTTAATTCAAGAGCTTATCTACATGGATTAATTCTCAAACTTGATCATCCTCAAATATGTAAATTTTCATGAATATAAAGGTTGTGCTGTGCATTTATAACACAGCCTCAACACTTTCACCCACTTCCAAGAACCAAGCAAATCAAGTAAATGGAAGGATAGCATTAAATTCTTATGCTGAGAGCAGCTGAATGAAAAGTCTTTTGGAACTCTGTTCTCTGGTGTCTAAAATTATATTTTTAACTGTTTTTTTTCAAATTTTTTAATTAATTACAGTTTATTTACTTTGTATCCCAGCTTAGCGCTCTCTCGTATTCCCTCCCAATCCGACCCTCCTTCCCTCAACTCCTCCCTGTCCCTCTCTAAGTCCACTGATAGGGGAGGTCCTCCTCCCCTTTTATCTGACTCTAGCTTATCAGGTCTTATCAGGACTGGCTGCAATGTCCTCTTCTGTGGGCTAGCAAGGCTGTTTCTCCCTCATGGGTGGGGGGAGGTCAAAGAGCTAGCCACTGTGTGCATGTCAGAGACAGTCCCTGTTCCCCTTACTGAGGAAACCCACTTGGATACTGAGCTGCCATGGGCTACATCCGAGCAGGGGTTCTAGGTTATCTCCATGAATGGTCCTTGGTTGGGGAATCAGTCTCGTAGAAGACTCCTGTGCCCAGATATATTTGGTCTCTGTGAAGCTCCTGTCCTTTCCAGGTCTTACTAACTCCCCCCTCTTTCATGAGATTCCCTGCACTCTGCCCAAGGTTAGGTTATGAGTCTCAAATATTCAATATTCCTTCAAAGCATCTGCTATGATGCTCTGCTAGGTAGACTCTTTCAGAGGCCTTCTATGGTAGGCTCCTGTCCTGTTTCTTGTTTTCTCCTACTTCCAATGCCCATCCCATTTGTCTTCATAAGTGAGGATTGATCATTTTACCCCAGGTCCTTTTCTTGTTTATCTACTTTAGGTGTACAGATTTAAATATGTTCATTCTATCTTATAGGTCTAGTATCCACTTTTAAGTGAATATATACTGTTTGTGTCTTTCTGCTTCTGGGATACCTCACTCAGGATGATCTTTTCTAGATCCCACCATTTGCTTGAAAATTTCATGATTTCCTTGTTTTTAACTGCTGAGTAGTATTCCATTGTGTAAAAGTATCACAATTTCTGTGTCCATTCCTCCATTGCGTGACATCTGAGTTGTTTCCAGGTTCTCACTATAACAAATAAAGCTGCTATGAACATGGTTGAACAAATGAACATGGTTGTGTTCTTGAGCATATTTTGGATGTTTTTATTGATTCATCATTTATTACAATTTATTTACTTTGTATACCGACTGTAGCCTGTTCCCTCATCTCTTCCCAGTCTCCCCCTCCATCCCTCCCCCATACCCTTCCCCTATTTTTTAGAGAGTTCCAAAGAGTTTTTATTAAGCTGTTCTCTGATATAAATACACCACTCTTGTCCCACACATCAACCAGCCTTTCATGTTGCAAAATATGGGGGCTAGAGTGACGGCTCAGTGGTTAAGAGCACTGGCTGTTATGTCGAAGGTCCCGAGTTCAATTCCCAGTACCCACATGGAGGCTCATAACCATCTACAGTGATATCTGGTTCCATCTTCTTTCATGTAGTCATACATGTAAGCAGAATACTGTATAAACAATAAATAAACAAATCATTTAAAAAATCACACACAAAATATTGACTCTTAAGTATCTGCTGCCATATGCTTTTAATTTGAGTAGGTGGAAGGCTAAAGCAGGAGGTTTACTGGACTACAAAAGCAGCAGCGTGTTTTTTTTTTTTTTAATAAAATAAAATGTAACTATACATGACTTTAAA
>NW_026594799.1:0-5524 GCF_907164565.1 Psammomys obesus
AAAATTGTGCCCTACTTCAGTTTTTTTTTCTTTTTTTTTTTTTTTTTTAGGCAGATGAATCCTTATGGAACAAATAAATTATAGAATCAAATAGAGAAATGAATGAAATCTTTATGATTCCCAAAGCAGTTAAGTGTTTGTAATAATTTATTGGTAAATGAAGCTACAATAACCTAATGGTAGGATCTATATAATAATATAAGGTGTCATGTCATGATTATAATCCATACACATGGCGCCTGTATCAAACACTAAATTTTAAAATAGCAACTTGATACAGTATTACCAGTATAATCTCAAACATTCCAGAAACTACACTACAGTGTTTTCAGTTTTTGTTTTCTAGGGCATATGTTTCCACAACATGTTATCTTTGAAGATAGACAGGTAGAAAACATTGTTTGTAAACCTCTAATCTTCGATTAAACATAAGCACATTAGGTCATCACCTAATTGTGTGACTTGTGAAAACTGTCCAATGCAAACCAAATAAAGTCTATGATTTAAAGGAAAACAGATGTAAGGGTGGGGCTCTGCATACATTTCTTCAATGTGTAAAAACAACTCAATTTCATGGTCCAGTGAGATGATTAACATTGTTAAGGCTGTATATTCAAGCACTGTGTGTTAAAAGAGCAATGGTGTAAAATTTAGGCAATAAGAAATGTCCTGCATTATGGATGGTACAGTAATTAAAGAATGATGCTTTCAACTGCTGATTGTTGGAACACACTGGCTACTGAGAGCAGTACAGTATGGGTGTTAATTAAAGTAGTAGAAGGTGGTTGGAATGATTTCTGAAAGATGATTGCCAGTTTTCTCCAGCAGTCAGCCTGGTAGGTAAAACGTGTGGCCTGAATTTTAAATGAAATACTCTTTTTTCTCTTCAGCGTTGACTTGGCTGCCTTCAGCATTGATAATAGCTGTGTCAGCATCTGGTGCGTCTTCAGCTCCTTTAGCTTCATTTGTTAGATACGTTCCTGTGGGCACGGGGAGAAGATGGATGTTAGTTCTGAGTGTCTAACAAAGCAACTAGCATTAAGAATAGATTTCGGCAGATGTTTTTGTTCGTTGTTTGTTTGCTTGTTTTTGTATATTGGACAATATTCTGAGAAGCCACACTATTCAACTTCTAAAATTCTATCCTTTTTTGTTTTCATTATAAAAGATGTATTTCAAGTGAAACTGTGTTACAATTATCTAAAGGCAAGAATGAGACTGAATGACTATGCCATTTTCACTTCTTTAATCATTGATTGTTTGATTGGTAAGACCCTAAAGGAAACTCAGCTGAAACAATCAGGATCTTATATTAAGATCTGATAGGCGAGGTCCTCCTCCCCTTCCATCTGACCCTAGCCGATCAGGTCTCATCAGGACTGCCTGCATTGTCTTCCTCTGTGGCCTGGCAAGGCTGCTCCCTCACTCAGGTGGAAGTGATCAAAGGGCCAGCCACTGAGTTCCTGTCAGAGCCAGTCCCTGTTCCCCTTACTAGGAAACCCACTTGGACACTGAGCTGCAGATGTTTTAGGTTATCCCAATGCATGGTCCTTGTTTGGAGTACCAGTCTCAGAATTAGCCAAATAATGCTGGGCATGAAAATTCACACTAGCTCTGTCAACAATGTTTACATTTGACTGTTATTGAAAATAAAAATAAAATTTCTAGTATTTTAAGAAATAATATTTTTCTTAAAAATCATTTTCTGACTCATAAGGGAATATGTATAAACAAAACGTTTAACCAAATGCTTAAGAGTTGAAACTTATTTCTCCAAAATAGTCCTTCTACTTTAGTTCTCATTCATTTTTTTTTTCCTCAGAATTAGGCTGGTGTAATAAAGCAACATTCAGAACAATGGCCAAAGTCACAGGGTGAGCCAGTGCCCACTTTTCTCTAGCACTAAAAATCCAACTATAAATAATATCTGTTTGATGGTTCATGCTTTTGTTTATAGAAACCTGTAAATTGTTTTTCCACTGTTAAAGGTAGCATGCCATTCACCTTAAAGTAGACTTAATAAAGTCAATTTTCTTAAACCATTTGATGATAATAACATTTTATCATTACTTCCATCAAATACTTTAGGATTTACATCTCCAAACCCTCTTCCTTTCTCTAACCCTGCCTCCACTCACTGGACAAACACATACACCTATAACATTTTAGAATGAATTAGTGTTTGCAAGATTTTTGTCAAAACTAGAGAGTTTTCCTTAACTATTACTCACCTTTATGTCTTGCCAGGTATCGGCCAAGCAGAAAGATGGAGCACAGTGTCACGAATACAACTACAGCCACTATTCCTCCGATGAGGGCATGGTCAGGGCCATTCTGGCCAGCCAGAGAATTGGGATCTGGAAGAGAGCGAAGAACCCGCTTTTAGTCAGTCTGTCACTTTCTCCTTAAATACATGACTGCAGCTAGAATGAATCATTTTGAAATAGCATATCCGTATTAATATGAAATTGCATTGATGTATATTTTGTCAGTCAAAAATATTGGCTGTGTCGCCACAGCACACAAAACACCTGGGGATGTAATATTGAACATGTAAATAACTTTTTACCATTGACCCTACATTTTAAGGAAAAGACAGCATGAATCAAATATGCGTGTGCATTCTTTTATTTTTTTTCCCATTCTCTATCTCTTTTTTTTTTGAATTTTATTTTTTTTCTTATCAGTTACATTTTATTAACTCTGTATCCCAGCCGTGTCCTGATCCCTCATTCCCTCCCAGTCCCTCCCTCCCTCCCTCATCTCTACCGTGCCCCTTGCCAAGTCCACTGATAGGGGGGACCTCCTCCCCATTCATCTGATCCTGTTTTATCAGGTATCTTCAGGACTGGCTGAAAAGCTCTCCTCTGTGGCCTAACAGGACTGCTCCTCCCTTGGACAGAGAATTCTCGACAGAGGAATATCGAATGGCAGAGAAACACTTAAAGAAATGCTCATCCTCATTAGCCATCAGGGAAATGCAAATCAAAACGACCCTGAGATATCACCTTACACCCATCAGAATGGCCAAAATGAAAAACTCAAGGGACAACACATGCTGGAGAGGTTGTGGAGAAAGGGGAACCCTCCTCCACTGCTGGTGGGAATGTAAACTGGTACACCACTCTGGAAATCTATCTGGGGCTTTCTAAGACAATTAGGAATAGTGCTTCCTCAAGACCCAGCTATACCACTGCTAGGTATATACCCAAAGTTTGTTCAAGTACACAAAAGGGATATTTGCTCAACCATGTTTATAGCAGCTTTATTTGTAATAGCCAGAACCTGGAAACAACCCAGATGTCCATTGATGGAGGAATGGGTACAGAAATTGTGGTATTTTTACACAATGGAATACTACTCAGCAATCAAAAAAGAAGAAATCATGAAATTTGCAGGCAAATGGTGGGATCTAGAAAAGATCATCCTGAGTGAAATATCCCAGAAGGAGAAAGACAAACACGGTATACATTCTTTTGAAGTTTCATGTTTTTTACTCAGTATTCACATTTGGAAGATTTTATTTATATGTGAATTTATGTAATATACATAAATATATAAAAAAAACATTTATACATGATGTAGAAAGTCCAACGACGGCTCAAAGCAGATGCTGAGACTCACAACAAACTTTGGGCAGAGCTCAGAGAGTCTTATGGAAGAGGCAGGGATGAAGGGTTGGGGGTTGGGGAGGAAGGATAGAAGGACATGAGGGGACAGGAGTCCCACAAGAGACCAACAAAGCTAAAACATCTGAGCTTAGGAAATCTTGCAGAGACAGATGTACCAACAAAGGGTTATGCATAGAGAGGAGCTAGACACTGGCAGCTCAGTCTCCATGTAAGCTGAGCAGGGGCTGCCTCTGTCATGAACTGGATTGCCTGCTGTTTAATCACTTGTTCCTGGAGATGTGGCCTTGCCTGGCCACAGAGGAAGAGGATCCAGGTAGTCCTGATAAAACTTGATAAGCTATGGGCAGATGGCAAAGGAAAACCTCTTTCAGGGGACTAGGGAAAGGGGACGTAGGGAAAAGGGAGGAAGGGTGGGACTGGGAAGAGTTGAGGGAGGAGGCTTCAATCAGAATATATAATGAATAAATTGTAAAAACAATAACAAATTTTAAAAAAGAATGTAAATATATCAGTTTAAAATAAAATTATAACAATAGAAATTCTGGGGATTAATATTGTAATTTGATATTATATATCGATACATTATAGTGATACATCATTATACAAATAATATTTAAAGCTATGAAAACTGATGCATACTCTAAAGAAGTCTTCAGAGAAATCTGACAGCAATACTTTGGGGAACTCAACTTTTAAAATCCAGATAGTCATAACACATAATTTCATCAGAGAAAACTGAAAAGGAGAAAACAGAAAGATTTTGGAGAAGACACTTTGCGTTTGATGAATGAGGGTAATACAGTTTGGTGACAGGGTTACTCTCCTGTGAAATGTTGACAGAAGGTGAAAGATAAATAAACACCATTGAGAATTGAATGTTCATTAGATTTATAGTTTTCAAAAAATGATTGGAAAAGATTATCAAGAACCCTTTACATTCTGCTGTTAATAGGATTTTATTGGAAAGAGATAAATCAGTAAAGAATGAAAAGATCAAAAAATTCTAGATGTTTAGATACACAAATGTTTGAAAATTGTCACTTGTGAAATTCACATGACAAGGAACAAAAATCAATGAAACTTTTAGAAAGGAACTACATTAAAGCTCAGCTCTATGGCAGATATGAAATAAGTGTACCAGCCCCTTCTCCCAACTGTTTTCTTGCAAAGGTCCTCACGTAGGTTTTATACTTTAGAGACAGGGTCCAGTGGAAGAAGAGATGCAAAAATGAGTTATGGCTGGCACTAATGCTTTCAGAATCTCGAAGAGTGGTTGTAGAGACATGTATCTGACAAATAGATTTGGAAGTGTGATATTTAATGGAACCAGTGTCCTGTCAAAGAATCGCATCCAGACAAAAATAACAGCCTGTGTTCAAAACTTCAAACAACTTATAGAGCCCTAAAGCTTGTGAAGGGAAGAAATGGAATATAAAAGCTGTGTAGCACTGATGGAGCTCATATTTTCCAGTGCCTACTTCTAATGCCATCATGGAACAGGACCTTACAGATTGAAAGTAAAGAGGCAATAGTATCGTCGAAGCTGAAGGATCTTCTGATACTAGTCCAACATGTTGTCATGAGTGGTTTCCATTTACCTCTTATCTTCAAGTGAGAGCAATGATAAAGAGTGGATACCACGTCTGCATATGGAGAACGAAATGTATTCATGTACTCTAGTTCATGGAGTAGAAAAGTACCATTGCATAGCTTGTCTTATTTATGCCCTTCCCCGCAGATAATGTAGCCATAATGGTAAAACTAGGCATGCTTAAATATTTTAGATTCTCAGTTGACAATATTGGTTTTGTGGAATTTTAGATTGCCCTAGTAAACAGATAGCAGATGTGTGTGTGTGTGTGTGTGTGTGTGTGTGTGTGTGTGTGTGTGTG
>NW_026594800.1:0-24634 GCF_907164565.1 Psammomys obesus
GGTATGGTGAGCTCTTGAACTGAGGGACTGAATGTTTACCTGTGACATTGGCAGCTAAATGGTGAGAACGTGTAGTCTTGCGAGCTGTGTGCATGTTAATATGCTATCTGATTTCCACTAGCTGCCAGACATTCTATTTCACTGTTCAAGATGAGGCTGATTTAAAACAACAGACCTAACATGCTGATATTTTACTATCCTCGTGTTGTCTTTAAGATTTAATTCTGATGCTTAAAAATCTGTTTTCTTGACACACAGATAATCCTTCCATCTCAGCATGTTCACAATAGTGCAGTATTACTTGAAATGTCGTTTTACATATGTACAAGTATTTGACTAGAACGGCCCACACATATGTTCACAGAGATAACTAGTTAGAAAATTTCCAAGAACAGAAAGAATATTCCAAGCTTCATCCTCAAGGCTTCGGAAGGTTATAGCTTCAAAACTGTGTTTGGGCCTGAATATACAATGATGCACTATGACTTGTCTGACAAGAAATGCCAGTGTTCTACTGCCCTATTAAGTAAATAAACACTAAAGTAACCACACTGGCAAAAGACCATGATTGATGTGGCCTCATACTTCTGAAGATGTCTTTGAAAAACAGTATTTCATCACCTCTGACAACATTCTTGAGGGGTGGCTGGCAAATACAATTATCCCTATTTTCCAGAGACAGGAGACGAAATTGATGGCATACCCAGTGTCAGTCAACATGATTGGGATCTCACTGGGAAGTGAATGCAGATGCATGGACCAACTAAATGTATACTTTCCAACCGAACTAAGTTCATATAACGTAGCAAGATTTGAGACTCAGAACTAGGCTTTTGTTATTTGGGAAGTAGCTGATTTCTTTGGATAAGTAAAAAAACATCTAGCAAAATGATGTGTTCAGTCCCTTCTGATGTTTTTAGTCACTGAAAACTTAGCAAGCCTTTTGGGACAAAGAATATGAAGGTACATTGCATAATAGAGTGATTCCGTGATGGCTATAAACAAAGAAAGGCAACAAATGGCATTCCCACAACACAAGGCTTTGAGGTAAGCTGTAATTTGGAGTTCTCCAGCACAGAGACCCTACTCGGGCATGGCTGGCCTATGGGAAGTCTTGATATCAAAGCAGTAGATGAGCTGGGATTTACGGTATGGATGAGGATCTACCCATGGGCTCCCTACATGCAGAGCCATGCTCACTTACTGGCTATAGACTCCATTGGCCAGGGTACTCCAAGCCACAGGAAAAGCAAGGAGATTTTGAGAGTTCAATTACATCTGATAGCAAGTAATTTAAGATGTTTTTCAATTCCCCAACAAAAAGAAACAAACTACCAGGATGGATGCAAGAATAAGACCCATCATTCTGCTGTGTACAAGAAACACACCTCAGCAACATAGATAGACACTACCTCAGAGTAAAGTGCTGGAGAAAAAAAAAAGGTTTTCCAAGCAAACAGACCCAAAAAAGCAATCTGGGGTGGCCACTCTAATATCTAATAAAATAGACTTTCAACCAAAATTAATCAAAAGAGATGGGGAAGGACATTTTATACTCATCAAAGGAAAAATCCACCAAGATGACATCTCAGATCTGAGCCCCTCTGCCTCAAATGCAAAGGCTCTTACATTCATAAAAGTAACATTACTAAAGTTTAAATCATACATCAAACCCTACACATTAATAATAGGGGACTTCAACATCCATTTCTCACCAATGGATAGGTCATCGAGACAGAAACTAAACAGAGAAATAATGAAACTAACCCACATTATGAATCAAATGGACATAACAAGATATCCATACAACATTCCACCCAAATACAAAAGAATATTTTCAAATACTGAAATAAGTGAAGATATGTTAAAAAGTAGAATCCATAACCTGGATGCATTTTTAACACAAATAGAAGACTTTAAACTAAACTTGGATGACTTGGGGCATACAGCCACAAGATACATCTGGTGATGGCCCATGCATGTACTCGACCTTCTTTCTACCCCAGCTTGACTTTGGTTTGAACTACAGAAGTGAGAGGAAGAGCAGACTCGAAATAGTTAACGAGACTATGCCGTGATACTTACTAATATGAGCTTTGTCTCCTTTTTCAACTTCTCTTAGTCTGGTTTTATTTCCTCATTTTCACTGTGAGTAGGTAGTGTTTTCAGAGAAGTAATGAACTTGGAGGATTCTGTTACAGATCTGAGTCTAAATGAAGGAAAATGCTAATGGTCTAGGGGTTGGAGATACAAGGCCCACCTACAGAACAGAAGTAAACAAGACAGAGGGATGGAGGAGGGGAAGCCAATGGACCCACACTAGCCTAGACTAAGACTCAAATCCACTGGCAGTTATTTTGAACTCTATTCACTCAAAGATGAGGAAAATTCAAGATCCTTTCATAAACAAGATCACAGACTAAGTGGCTATCACAAATATAATATTGTATTTGACAACAGTATAATTTGACAATGGCTATGAAAAATACTGTCTACACACACTTGATTTGGTAACATCTAATCTGAAATTTTTTCCTTTTTTGCAAATAGACTTGCATGCATGGGAACCCTAACAAAGTGTAGAAGATGGAGAGGTGAACCATGGCCTGGTTGGTACACTGTGATATAAGCTGCAGCTGAAATTTGATGTGACTATTAGAATAGCTAAGGAAGCAGCCCATCGATGGGCAAAGTTGTTCTCCGCCATTTGTCAACTCAAACAAACAAGGGGCAGAACAGCATGCATGTGGCTGAAACTGCACGGGATTCATACACGCCATTTCCTTCTTGTCCTGGCCAGAAATGTAGACTGGTTCCTCACTGCTAGGTGGGGGGTCTATGAGTTCCAACTGAATCCAGATGGAAGTAATAGATACTCATTCCATCTTTGCTGGTCTCTCTCTCTCACCCCCTCTTTATCCCTGAATTTCTCAGTCCAAACCTCCCTACCAACATTTCTATCCATCTCCACACTGATGACCTCTCAGGTACTTCTCTATTAGCTGCAAAATGAGGCTGACAGAGAAGACATTGAATGGATGCTTCAGCGTTCCAACATACCGTTTTGAATCTTTTAAATGCTGAGTCATGTGACTGTCTCACCTACTCAAAGAATAATGTGTGTGGGTTGTTTTTTTTTTTTTTTCACCTTTAAAAAGATAAGTCCTTTGAGATTAGTTTGCAGAGACATCAAAGTTGAGCTGGGTGAAAGGAAAACACTGTCAGGCTGCAGTTACCAAAGCCAGCACAGGGGACTGTGAGTGCTAAAGGAGGTGACTGTGACGGAATGAGAAGAAACAAACCCAGGAGACAGCTATTCACTCAACAAGGATTTGCTTAAAATAAACCTGGCATATGGCAGAGAGGATTAGCAGGGCTTAAGGTTGAAAGGGAGAGGTAGAAATGAAAGAAGAAAAAAAAAAAAAAAAAGGAGGGGAGACCTATGTTTTTACACCTGACAAAGAATGTGTCTGAGAAGCCGCTGACTTGGTGGGGTTGAGAGGGTCAGGACCCCTGAGGCCTCCTGCGCTTCGGCTCGCTGAGCACGACTGTCTGGAGCAGTTGGAGAAGTACACTTGATGGAAAGGTCAGAGTCAAGGAGAAACACTCCAGAATCACGGGAGTGCATCGGGGTCTCAGGGGAGTGAATGCCATGGAAAAAAGAAGAGGGTAGAGGACAAAGCTGGGAGGGGGCGGGAAGAGAGAGAGAAAGACAGAGACAGACACAGACGCACAGAGACAGACAGAGAGACAGAAATGAGAGAGACAGAGTGAGAGAAAGGCAGGGAGAGACAGAGGCTGAGGGACAGAGATATGGGGGAGGTGGGAGGCAGGAAGACAAAGAGCTCAGCTGCAGAAGATCCCGATAAAGAGCTACAGAGAGTGGCCGCTGCTGGGTGCAGGTGCCAGCGTCAGTGACAGATGTGCAGGGAGACTGGAACTTTGTATACATAACCTTGCTCTCAGAATAATCGTTTAGCACCACATCTGGGACACATTTTCCCCAGTTATTCACCGTGTGTGTGAAATCCAATCACTTCAGACAGGGACAAGAATGCAAACCTTCAAAATGAACTGTGCTCTTGCTCGTGAATGCTATCTGAGATGGGCCGAGAAGGGGCCGACTCCTCTAACCCTACCCATATGTCAGCCACTAACCAGGAGTTTGACGATTGAGATTTCATGCTTGGGAAGCATTGCTGATCCTTTTGGGTTGCCTTCCATGGAGAAGTGGGCACAGGGGTTGTAGAAGAAGTCTGTGCCGAGAAAGTAGGCACAGTGGGCTCCCGGCCCCTCTCTTGGGCAGTGCATGTCTTAGGGACCTGGAAATTGGAACTATATAAAAAGACATAAATGGGATATAAATGACTATAATTGGCAAATAAAAGAAAGAGCAGTAAGGGGACAAAGATGACAGGCGGGAAAGGAGAAGAATGGAGGCCGGACAGAAGAGTAAAGCAAAGTGAAGACATTGACAGAGCTTAAGAAGCAAAGCAAGTGGCTAAAGCAATAGTGTGAATAAACGATGAATGACTACCTTTAAATCACTGAAGTCTTACTCAGGATGGGCTTGACCACAAGAAGGGGTGACGATTCATGCAGAAAAAGCTCTTACATTTCTCCAGATTTTTACGCAAAACCCTCAAATATAGCTGGTACTTGTCAGAGAGTGAGGATGTGTTTTACATAGACTGGTGCTTATGGACAGAGGGCCATCAGAGGGAGGCATCCTTAGAGGAGCTACATCAGATGGGAGGCAAGAGGAGGTAGAGTGCTCACCCTGTGCCAGCTCAGCACCTGCCACGGTTCAGCTTCCCTTCTTGCCCAGGCTCAACTTCCTTTCCTGCTGAACCCTGGAGCAGTCAAGGCGTTTGTGTCAAGTCCTGATCACATGGGGGCAGCACTGGGCTTGAAAATCCTAAACTAGGAATCATCTCTTTTATTTTATTTCTGGTTTTAATTTTACTTCAAGAATTTTTTTTTTTTTTAATGGGGTGGTGATCTTTCAGCCAGGGCTATGTAGCCCTGGCTAGTTTGGTCCTAACTATGTAGACCAGGCTGATCTCAAATTTGCAGCAAACCTCTCACATCAACCTCCCCAAGTGCTAGAATGGCAGGCATATAATCCTCCCTGCTTGCTTCTGAAAATTGTGAGTGATGTGTGTCTAGATGAAGTCTGTCTTCATCTCAACCAAGAAGCAAGGCACACACAGAAGTCAGTGTCCTTTCCTTCCTCCGCTATATTCTTTAGTTTTGTAAGATGTATCAATAAAAAATAATCAGGACTGATTATTTTTTATTAAAATTTTATTATCTGCAGTGTAAGAATTTGGCAAAGATCCTTTTTGTAAAGATCCTTTTGTATCCTGGCTTCTATGTTTGGCATCGATTTTTAAATTTATCCAAATTAATGAACACGTGGATTTGTGTCTATCTGCTTAAACTGCCTTGGAAACATTCTATTGGATGACTAGATCAGGATTTGGGGATTTTGTTTTCTGACAGACAGGTTAATTAGTATCTTCCACAAACACAAAATACTGAAGTAGCCTCTAGAAGTGGACTGTTAAACAGCAAGCAACACTGTCTCTTTATAGATGCTACCACAGTTACACCCATTTACATTCTCAAGGGAGATTCTTAGACCATTTCTTCAGATTCCAGCCAACACTTTGTACTGATAATTTCCTAATTTGTTGGTAATCTGATCAATATTAAACATTACGTTGTTTGTTTCCCATTACTAATGAAATAAGTATGTATATTTTGCTTGTTGGTCTTTTGTATTTCTTAAGGGAAATTCCTGATCATCTATTTTATCCAGTTTGGCTTTCCTTATTGATTAGTTTATTCACAGAATCTGGTTACAATTCTGTTTAGTTGCTTATATCTCAAATACATTCTTCTGGTCCTATTATCTCCTTCAACAATTTGTGTTTTCAACATTGTTGAAAATCTCTTTCGAAACTTTCTAGTCTTATTATGTCCTTTAACAATTTGTGTTTTTAACATTGATGAAAGTCTCTTTCGTAACTTTCTAGTCTTATCGCTTTCAATAGTTTTTGATTTTAACATTGATAAAAGTCTCTTTCATAACTTTAATAGTGTGAAATTTGTGCATTTTTATATCATTTGAGTTATAGTGATGGATTTTTTTACCATATTCTGATACCATAACTATATTTTCTCCCCAATTTTACCAATTTTATATTAGTATCTACAATTAAGTCTTTAGTTCATGTGAAATGAGTATATTACAGCCATGAATGGGTACTCACTAGTTTTTCTTCTGCCAGCTGTCCCAGAAAAGGTCCTAGGTTTCAGTAGTTTGACTTTTCCCCATGGATTTCTGTTGGATTTGTGGCCCCTGTCTAGTGCTTTTCCAAAGAAACAGAAGGCATTTATTTCAATAAATATTTTATTCCTACTGTCAGAGAGATGGCCCACTCAGTGCTCCAAAATATAGAAACAGCTTTAGATAGATGGTATTCACTAAAATTTCATTCATACCAAATTTAAAAAGGACACAATGTGAAACACGAGTCCATCCGTGCACTACACTGGAGTTTCTAAACATCTGAGAAAAGGTATAAGTTTATGTAAACATGGGAAGGCACAAAGTTTTAGATCCTGTCTGAACTTTCTAGAAATGAATATATATACTATGACAGCCTGGATCTATTGTGGTGGTACAATGTAGAATTATCTGGATTCTTTCTTTCCAAAATATATTTTTCTGTCTATCTAAAATGGACATTTTATGACATTATCAGGAAGTTATAGTGACCATTGTAATAAAATTCGCATCACAAGTAATAAAAATTATACACATTACAACCAAACTGGAACAACAAAGAAGGAAGAGATTATCCGTATATTTACCATTTATCAGTTCATCATAACAATTAACAAATTATATATTTCCGTGATGCTATTTTGGTTTTAAGCTTCCTTTACACACGGCACTCAGATTTTCCACTCATCAACCTTTGCAGCTAAATATTGTGAAATGCCTTGTTTTCACAGATGTGGAAGGAAAGCCCTGGTGTGTGATTGGCCGAAGGTCATATACCTGGTAAGCAACATAGCCTAGACTCCAACTATGCTTCCAACTGGTTTATTGACAGCAAAAATGACACCAGTAGGAAAAGAAAAAACAAACACAAAAACCAAAACCAAAAACAAAAACAAAAAACAATCAACACAGTGAGCTCCTATTTAGATCCAGATGTTATTCTAAGTTCTTTGCATGTGTGTTTTTTTTATTATTATTATTTGCAATTCATGATGGTCCTGCACTGTAATCAGAAATACCTTTTTTAAAAATTGATCTTTTTCTTTTTTAAATTTTTTAAAAATTGATTACAACTTATCACTTTGTATCCCAGCTGTAGCCCCCTCCTTCGTCCCTTCCCAATCCTGCCCCTCCTCTCTCTTTTCCTCCTCTGCCCCTCCCTCAATCCACTGATAGGGGTGGTTCTCCTTCCCTTTCACCTGATCTTTGCCTATCAGGTCTCATCAGAAATACCTTATTTATAAAAATGGGGAGATTGGACTTAAAAAGGTTGCCTAGAATTTCTAAAATCACGTAGATGTAGAGCAGCGTTTGAACTAAGTCATACAGCTCAGGGACTGGCCTCTTAGCCACAGTAACCGTTCTGCACCCAGAGGAAGATGGAGGTCATCCGGGCCGCTGTCGCTCATCACCCGCCATGTAAGAGGTGTTCCAGCCCAGCACCATGGCACCAAATCGCCAGTGCCCGGACAGACGCCTGTCTTTTGCTTGAGTTTCTTGGTCTCACAGACTACTTCTCATTATCACCAACGTGACTCCTTACTGCAGTGAGCATATAGCCCGGCTGCACATAACGCCTCTTGTCCTCTCTTAAATGTAGCTCCCCCCCTTCACCCTCAAGTTCCAGCCCGAGAGACAAACGCAACAGCTGCATCCTCTTGGCCCTGGATGCCAAGACTTCTGATCTTTTAACCAGCTTTACCCTTGGGAAGACTGCTTCTGATCTCTCCCGGCCCTGCTCTTCCCGGGGTGGTGGCCTGCCACGCCTTACAGTCTGTGGTTCTGGCATGACGGGGCAGCTCAATTATAAGACTGTCATAGGGTGGACAGAATAGTAAGGAACAGGTGGACAAGAGAAGGACCTGTGCTCCTATCTCTCCTCAGTGACCATTTCTCAGGACCTCTGCATCCAACACAGTCTTCCATCAACAGTGACTGCTTTTTTCCCCAGTCTAGAGTGGATCTTACCCTTGGCCACCCTTGATACCTCAGGCCAAAGACACTGTGCTTCTAGTATGCAAGGCACAGGGGAATCCCAGCCCCACGGTTTCCTTTCTACACCTGGCAACTGTTTTGAGTTT
Organism: Psammomys obesus; assembly: GCF_907164565.1. Taxonomy (NCBI): domain Eukaryota; kingdom Metazoa; phylum Chordata; class Mammalia; order Rodentia; family Muridae; genus Psammomys; species Psammomys obesus. The sequence goes on from NW_026594800.1 coordinate 8,377, forward strand.
GCCTTATCCTTACCAGGCTCAACCATGACTTGTACATACAGCTTCCCCTTCCTAAGATCTCACCAGGGAGCAACTGGCCTGAGAAGCTGAACTGGGAAGAGCTGAGTCAGCAAGAAGCCGGGTCAGAGCAGGCAGGATGGGGGCGGGAGGAGTGCACGCTGACCTCAGCAGAAAGTGTGATTAAAATCAGGCAATGCGTTTTGAAATGGTGCATTCACCTGAAAAATGACTCATGAAAAAAGCAGCACCAAACCTCCTCCATCGACCCACCTCACTCTTGGGGAAATAAATGCCTGTCAAGGGCAAATGTTACAGAAACAGGAAATGGAAACAGAGTAATATTTACAACATGTCTGACATTCACAGTTAGTTTTGAAAAGCAAACCTCTGCTTATAGGCATCACCAATGCCTACGTTACAGATAAGGCAACATTTGCTGAGAGAAATGAAGCTTGCTGGCCCTGTTTTAGAGAGCAGCAAAATGAGATTCATTCCTGAGTCTAATTGGAGGGCATGACACACATCATATTAGGGGGCACGAAGCTCCACCTAACAGCGGAGTCTTCACGATAGCCAGTGTGGGGAGACATTCTAGGGAGCTAAAAACCGAGATGTTTGGGTCCTTCCAATTATCCTGAAAATATAATTACTTAAGCACATGTCCTATGCTGGAAAATCGTCTCTGTTAAGGGAATAAAATCTCCCAAGTTTGGTCTGAAACCCTTTCCAATTTCTGTGGTGTAGATTTTCATCGTGGCCCATTTCATGCTGTCATGCTCAACAACTGGTTCAACAGATACAAAAAATTGACTGAACAACCAGCTCACAAGAGCTGGGAGAAGCCTGCCCTTGAATTCCAGTGGGCTCCCTTGAGTTCCACTCTGCGTTAACTAACAGGTGTGGTGTGAGGATATAAATTCTAGCTTGGGGAGGTCAGAATTTAAAGTGCCATCTAGATTAGAAGCCTCTCCGATGAATACCTTGCTGCTCCTGCCGCCAGGGGTGTGATCCGTCTAGTCAGCGAGTGCCAAAGCTACAGAGCCACTTCTCCCAAGGTCACACCCTGTCCAGAGTGTCTGCTACCCAGACACGGAATGGCTCGGTCCTTTATGGGTGGGGCGGGATGGTTCAGAGGAGGCTGGCTTCCCACCGAGACAGCGAAATCCTCAGCCTGTTTCTCCTCTCATATCCTTCAGCGCTCAGGCTTCCTCCTCCTCTAGTTTTGAATACGGCCCCCAGGCACTACGCCCTGCTCACCGACTGCTGCCTCTGCCTTGGGCCCACGCTTCTGCCGGAGCTCAATAATAACCGGTAGAGGGAAAGGCAAGATTAGCTTGACTTCTGATATCAAGCTCAGCCTGAGGCAGAGCTGCACCAATCAGTCCGCAGTAGGCCTTGCAATGAAACATGATCTGAGAGGCACCGAGGTGGAGCTCAGGAGCAGAACGCTCACTTAGCATGAGTGAGCCTGTAGGTACTATCCCACTTCCACAAAACAACAGTAACAACAATCATAAATGTACAGATATATTTTAGAAATAATGTACAAATATATTTTAGAAATGGTATGAGGCACAGCAGAGAGGCGCCTCGCCCTCTGCCTCAGCTTAAAACAAGCAAGCTGCCTGACACTGGTGTGAAGCGAACCCTTCAGTTCAGCCTGCTCTATGTCTACCACCCCAGCTGTACAAGCTATTAGGGAGGAGCTGGCAGGTGGCCCGAGGAGGAAAGTGGGGAGTGCCATAGGACAGAGCTTTATATAGCTGCTCCCTGGAGACCAGTGATGATGAAAGTGTGGTTCTGCCAGTTTAGTGTTTTCAAAGGAGCAAGGCAAAAGGGGAAACGGAGAAAGAGCCACTTTATTTTATCTACTGAAGCTCAGCGTATAATAGGAAGTTTTTCTTCCCCTGCTCCTTCTGTGTCTCCTCTATGCTCAGACTTCTCTTGGGCCTCTCTGCCTCCCCATTTCCTTGTCAGAGTATTTGAAAGTGAGACTTGTCCAGTCCTCTGAGTTACAAAAACCATTTTGGAGCCTGTGTATTTCACCCTGAGGGTAAACCTGTGACACACTTCATTCATTACAAAATAGCCAGCCTTTGCGACAAGACACCATGGCTGTGACAGACAGCAACTCACAGTAAAATGACAGGTACCTACTTGCACCAACTATTCATGTGCCAAGATCTACAGAGTATCTACCATATGACAGGCACTGGAAACAGGATGTGACAGAAAGCAAACCTAGGCCCTGACCTGGAGGCTTTGCAAATTTGGGGAAGAGAGAAATTAAGCAAAGCCTCATAGATAAAAATGCTGACTCATGACACTAGTAAATGCAAAGGAAGAATGAAAGGTGGCCTGAGACTGTGGACTCGTGACACAAAATAACTTGATTCCAGAGTATATAGTGGCATGGGGTCATTTAAGACAGGGACCCGCACTACTCAAAGGCTTATCTGCTCCTAAGAAGATCCTCATAACAGGTCAAGACTCCCCCTTACTCCCATGCTCTTGAATGTGCAGGCAGAATGCCGTAGATTTCAGAAGAGTGGGATTTCTGAAGAAGTTGCTGTGGTTTTCATACGAAACCCAGAGCCTTGAGTTAGAAACTTAATTCCCGACACAACTGCACAGCTATCTGGGGCCTTTAGGAAACACTGGACCATGAGAGCTGTGCCTGAACAGTGGGTTGGCTTCGTTCTCTGGAGTGGATTGTTGTAGAGTGTTGCACCCAGTCTTCATATCTATCTGAAAATATCCTTCTAAGAGAAGAAGGATCTGCTGTGGCCACTAAGAGATTTCTGTCCATGTAGAGTGGAAGGCATGGACCCAACGTGGCAGAGCTTGAGGCTCTTCACCTGGGTGCAGGTGAGAATGCAGCAAAAGCAGGCTGGGACGGGACTTCCACCAGCCAGGCCCTGCCTTGTAAAGTCTTCTTGGCCTTCAAAATAGACCCAGAAGCTGGGGACTGTATGTTGGAAAGATGAGCCTCTAAGGAGCATTCTAGATCCAAACTCTAACATGTGTGTTCCAGGAAGATGAATGAGTTACTGTCCCTCTCCCCTTCTTTCTGTTCCTAAAACCTGATGAATTACTCTATGCTGACACCGTAAACAAGGCCCTCACTAGGTCAGTGCCATGAGCTTTGGTTTCTGGCCTTCAGAGCAATGAGCCAAGTTTACCTTTATTTATAAATTGCCTTGTCTGGTGGTGTTCCATTATCATGGCCCAGAATGGACTAAGATAGAGCCAGTTTAAAGTAAAAACACAGTTCTAATAAAATATGTGACACTGTACTGATCCCTAAAGAGAGGTGTCCCATATGCAAGGAAGAGAGTTCAGCTGTATTTTGTTTTCGGTTAATCCATGAAAACTGTCACTTTTATGTGTGTGTGTTTATAGCATAGGTCATTGCTTGCATGTAATCTATAAACAAATTGTGCTGTATTAGGTGCTCCAGGGCATTTTACTGAGGAGTTTGTGTTTACTGTTATGGTCTGGGTGTGGTCACATTGTGACTGAAGACTGGTCTCCAGGGTGAATGAAGACCCTTTGGAAGGTAAAGCCTAGGTCTGAGATGCTTCTCACGCAACCCCCTTGAGAGCTTTAGAGATGCCCCCCCTTGAGTTCATTAGAAATGCCTGTCACAAGAAGAGGAAAGCCCCCCACCTCTACTCCTGTTTGAGAGGTGAGCGTCTTTTCCTGAGCATTGTGCCACTGTGCTGTGATGCCATCTTTCGCCCTCACCGCAGACCAACCCAGTGGAACTGTTTCTTTATAACGACTTAGAAATGATCCGTTTTATGAATAAACTTGCTTCTTTACAACAAATGTTCTCTTAACTAAGGTATGGATGAAAGCAGCTGAGAGCCCAGGCAGCCTTGTGGTCCTCCCTGCGAGCTTGAGTCACACTGGGATCCTCTCTTACAGCACAGCCAGGACCGGTAAGGATGGACAAACACAAATCACCACAGCTTGTTTCCTTGCAGAATGCGGAGGATAAACCTATGCCCTGAGAATATCCCACCAATGCTTCTTGAAGTCCTGAGGCTGATTAATCACTGGAGGCCCGGTCCCTCCCAGCCTGTCTAGAAAAACTACAAAGGAGATTGTTCCCTGCTCCTTCTTTATCCTTCCCAAAGAGCACTCCAGTGTTAACTGCACCTATTCATCTCCCGCCCAGCGACCTTCCCTGGTCAAATTGTTCCCATTGCCAGAGGAGCTTTGGCCCTAGCCTCTGCAAGAATACTTACTCACCAAGCACAGTGCAGGACTGGAGGGTTCGCAGATAAACATGTAAGAATCAAAAGGAAAATTTGGACAGTGAGAAACAGACTTAATTAACCGCAACGCTTAATTAACTGTAATGGGAACAACTGAATGAAAGACATACAGTTAACTGTGTTCGTAAGTTTTATTTTATTTTTCCCAAACATCCTTAAGAATCAGGCACATTTGTTGTACCCTTTGACCTACTGGGACAGGATCAGATTCTCTTTTCTCAAACAATAGGACATTTTTGCTCAGCAGTATAGAGAACCCCCCCAAGCCACTTCCCTTAACCAACTGATAGTGTCACTTTTCAAACAGGAAGTGGAGACAGCAAAATTTTCACTGAGGGGTTTCCTTTGTCAGTACACTGTAGTCATCTGATTTGTGGGGGACGGGAATGATAAATTTAACTGTGCTGACAACTTTTTGAAACCGGACTAGATCTGCATGACATCTCAGTGAAATGCGCTACTCACTCTTTAAGTTCCGCAGTGTAAATACACAGCGTGCTAAAACGAGTGACTGTGTCAGTGATGAGACAGGCACATTGGTTTGTTCACCGCTTTAAGTCATTATAACTGTATAAGCTGTTAAAACTGTAGAAGTCATTAAACTGTAAGGTTCCCCTGTCATCCAGCTCCTGGTCCTCTATTTCAGTTCCTCCATTCTTTCCCATTCCCCCTTCCTATGAATTCACAGGGGAACAGCAAGCAGCCCTTCCCCTCCTCCACACGCCTAATTCTTCTGAATCTACCTGTCCTTCCTCCCCGCTACCCCTGGGTCAACACCCAAGTGCTGCCTCTGCTTTTTTTTTATTCCCTCCCTGCTTCAGCGGAACTAAAACTTTGTCTTAGTTAACATCACACTTCTCTGCTGACTACAGACAAGCGTGAACACAGGCAGCGTGGCCCTCAGTGGCTTCCGCAGTAGAGCTCTGCCCTCATTTCCGCCTCTGTGGTTTTCTAGTCTCCATACTTGCAAATATAGGAAAGGTTTCATTTCCTGCAGTATTTATTGTTTTTCCCACTTGCATACCATGCCCCTCTCTCTGCCTGGAATGTCTTCCCACCCTCTCCCCATCCTCTCAGTCCATCAGGATGCTTTGCTGTAAGCCTTCCTGTCAGCCCTAATTCCACAGGACACCAGCGCCTGCCTGGAGGTCTTGGGACAATCTTTTGGTACCTGTATTTTAGTATTATTTAATCAGTGTTTCTCAGGGACTATTTTCCTCTGACTTACTGGTATCCTCCTGGAAACCATGAATATTTCAGAAGTGTAACTGTGGGGACTCAGTTCATTGATGCTGAAGACTAAATAAATGAAACATTTGTGATAGACAAGGGCTGTTGTTGTTTCTTTGGGTGGTACTAAAAATTACACCTGAGGCCTTCACATGCTGGACAAGCTCTTTATCACCAAACTACATTCTTACCCTTGATGTATGGGTTTTTCATTTATTGGTCTTTATTTGTTTATTTTTCAAGTTTCCATCTCCTTTTCAAAAGAAAAAAATTGCAACTTCTGTTTATGTGAAATTCAGAAATGTATAGTCCTAAGTATTACGCAACAAATTCATATTTGTAAAGCCATTATAAAATCTAATATCGGTCCCAACCGGATTAAAATTAGATCCGAAGAACAACCTTGGCAAATGGTGTTGAGAATCAAGTGCATAGTTACGGTGTAGCACAGGAGAGCTGCAGCTGGCTGCTTTGAGTTGTCTATTCATAACATGTGCAGCACTGTTTTCACTTGTCTCTAAGTCAAATGGCCATTTTCTGTCCTACATTTACCCACATTGAGCATGAATAGAACAGGTTTAGCACATGGTATTTCCTGAAGTTCACACGTGGCATAAGCTTACAGCACATCACTGCTGCTGTAAATGTCAGCGGCTCTCAATTTTCCAGCCTTAGACTTTCCTATCGGAAGGAGTTCATGAAGGCACTGAGCTACGCTCTGTTTCCAAGCACCATCAGGGCCTAACCATCCCAGAAATGCATGTGCTTTTATAAAACCTTCCAAGAGGTGATGGCATGGCACAGGACTTTTTTCCTAGTCTCCCCAAATCCTTGGCATTTCATCCAAGCTATAAACTCCATTTTTCTAAGAGTAAAACTGAATATCGAATCTTAACGCATAGAAACAAAGGCTGAATATTCATTGAAGTACATGCCAAAAAAGAAAGAGATCCAGTGGAGCCCTGTGGGTTTCTGTGACCCACTGTGTGGGACTTCTCTTGAACCTTTCCCAGAACTGCCCACCTCCTCCTGCCTGGGAAGCTGAAATTCTTTGGGCCTCTGCCTCGCTTCTATGGGCCTTCTGGAGAGCCCGGCCAGTGTGTAGGTACACAGAACTGTCAGGGCTCAAGGTCAAGTGCTGTGAGTCCCAGTATGGCTTCTTCCTACCAGCACTGGAGTCTGGCCCATTCTATAGTATCTATGGACACTTAATTTTTTATCAGCATATGCACAACTAACATGAGAGGATAATTTAACATTTTAAAACACTTAGCATCTAGGAAATGACAACTCTGCCAAATTCAGGATGATAATTTTCAAACACTGCATTTTTCTCCAGATATGTACACGATGGCAAATTTTCCGACTTATTCAATTATCCATTTCTTTATTCACTCACCAGATATTTATTTAGCATGTGTCAGGCTTTAAGGATACACTGGTCATTAAGAGACATGGTGCCTGTCATTGCAAAATTTTCTAATGTGTGGCGTATTTCTACCAATGGATGTTGAATCAAACTGCCTCACAATTTACTAACCCTGGCCTGTACTAAGCTTCCAGAATGTTCAGTTACCAGTGTGGCTCCACTGTTGGAGGAAGTGGGAGTGACAGAGAGCATAGTTGGCAGTGTGGCACTTCAGTGGCCGTGGCGGGCAGTAAGAGTAGGAGCCATGAGAACAGCATATGTAAAGGCACAACATCAGCTGGGATTTTCTGCACAAAGTCCCATTTAAAATGAAACAATCCCACAGGACAAGTCTTAAGTCTCTCCATAAAGGTGGAGATAATAAAATGGGGCGTAACAAAGATGTCAAAGAATAGTAGGGATACAGGGAGAGCTTGATCAGTGAGGACTGTCTTAGTTTCTCTTCCTGATGCTGTGACAGAATACATTGATAAAAATTAACTTAAATGAGAAGAGATTTACTCTGGCCACAGCTCAAGGTTCCAGTCCATCACAGCAGGAAATCCGCAGCAGCAGGAGTGGACAGTCACATCTTACCCTCAGTCAGGAAGCAGGCAGCACCATGCTGCGCTGCCTTTCTTTCTTTCTTTTAATATAGTTTGGAACCTAAGACCAGGAATGTTGCCAACAACTTTCAGGATGGATCTTTCCATCTCAATTAACGTAACCAACCTGTCAGAGTCATACCCAAGAATTAAATCATCCCTCAGTGTCTGTCTAGAACAGTAGTTCTCCACCATCCTAAATCTGTGACCCCCTGATAAGATTTTTATGTTGTGGTGACCCCTAACCCTAAAATTATTTTCATCAGTATATCATGCTGTTACTCCAGAACTGTAATTTTTGCTACTGATATGAATTGTAGTATAAATATTTTTGTAGATAGAGGTTTGCCAATGGGGTTGAGACCCACAGGATGAGAACCACTGGCCTAGAGGCTCATTTCTTTGGTGACTCCAGAGCCTGTAAAGCTGATGATTAACACTGATGGTCACAGGTAAGACAGTGTTGAGGATTTCTTGGTCTGGGGGATGGCTAAGTAGTTAAGAGCACCACTGGTCTTGCAGAAGACCTGGGTTTGATTCCTAGCACCCACATGGAGCAGCCTACAGCTATAGAGCTTTAAGGGCACACAGCACCTCTGACCTTTGACTTCCAGGGACTCTTGTCCACATCCACATCCACACAATTTGAAATAATAACAATAGGTTTTTGAAAAGAGTGTCTGCTATGCTTTAGCTCACTGAGTAGGATGATTACAGATAACAGCAACACACTTACTGCCCTGTTTATAAAACTAGAAACACGATTGTGGCCATTTCCACCATAAAGCAATAGTAAGCGATGGAGACGACGGGTCTGTTTAGCGTTATTAAAGTGTATTATGCAATGTGTGTGTATGAAAACATCACAAGGTACCCCATTGATATGTACAACCTTGTGGTTTTATGTAGCATTTAAAAACAAAGTTGAGAGAACTAAGAAGAGTGATCCGTGGTTAACAGCAGCTGTTACTCTTACCTAGGACCAGTTCTGTTCTCAGCACCTGTAAGGCAGCTCACAACTATCAGTAACTAGAGCCAGATAATATCTCCTTTCCTGACCTCTGCAGACCGTACGCACTCATGCAGTGCAAATTCATACATGCATGCAAAACATTCACATAAAATAAAATAGATAGATCTTTAAAGTATTTTTCAAAAGAAAGCTGGGGACCACAGTAATTTAGGTGAACCTAGGAGAAATTACAAACTGTATGGCCCATGTTACTGCATCCTAAGCCTTCCACAAATGGATCCTTTTATGGGGTCTCTTTTCATACTGCAGAAATGAACTGATTGATACAAACAGACAGATGCAGTAGAGAACCTGAATGGAAGGCAAGCCAACAGCTATACGTGTCAACAGACCTAGTAAGGTCCGCCTATATTGTCACACAAGCAACAAAGTATGTCGTACTCCAATTACTTAAGAGCAAAATCCAGTCCCTGTGTAGCCGTCTAACACAGTAAGGACTCTGGAAGATGGCTTGTTCTCCACAAGCACAGATGGGTGTATTTGCACTGAGCACAGACTCACCAATTACAAACCCTAGGCACTTGAAGCCACCAAATACTGACCTTGACTCAAGTTTCCATGGCTTCGAAATGTATGCAGAAGACACCTGAGCTATTCAATGACTAGCAAGCACCCTAGGAACATACCTCAGAATCTCACCCCGGAAAGAAATATTTTCATCTCTTACCCTTAGTTTCCAAAAGCAAACACTTGATTGTGTCTGCTGATAAAGAAATTACTATAATGTACTACCAAAATTCCTGGCCAGGTATTTACAGGCAATCATGTTAGAGAACAAAATTGCTATGGCAACAGGGATAATTCTGGCATCCTTGGAGAATCAACCTGTCTGGAGTACTGCTGTGTAGAAATACAGACAAAATTGGGCTGGAGCAGAAGGGGAGAAGTAATTTATATCTAGGAAATGCCAAATGTAAAGCTGGCCAGGTGTGCTGGTACTTGCCCGTGAGCTTAGCAGTCAGGAGGCTAAGGGTAGACTAAGAATTCAAGAATAGCCTGGACTACATAGAGAGTTCTCAGAAAGGTGAGGCTACACAGTGAGACCTTGACTCAAAATAAATAAATAAAACTGAAATACATTTTTAAGTGCTATACTGTATTGTCAACAAGTTATATAAAATTAATTTTAATAAATAATTTTCTATTATCCCTGTGGATAGAGAATCATGACTGAGATGATTGAAAACATAAAAGCACAAAGCTGCTCCATGTAATACAGAAGCATATTATTATTAAGCTTCCTTGCTGTGTGCTCAAATCTACTTTCCTATTTAAATATGGTATGACTTAATATTATAATTTGAATTGCCTGAGTCCTAACAAGTCCTTTCACACAATTAACGTGGAAATATGCTAGTGGAAGATAATGAAGAAAAAAAGACTGTAAATCAGTCATCTCTAAAAAGAAAAAACAGAAAATGAATTCCATCCCTTATTTTTCAAAACTGGGAAAATCTGTGTATCTCTTAAAGAGAGAAGTGTGTGTGTGTGTGTGTGTGTGTGTGTGTGTGTGTGTGTGTGTGTGTATTTGCATGTCTGTGTGTCCCACAGATCCAGAAGAGTGTCCGGGTTTCTGAAGCTGAGTGAATCAAACTTGGGTCATCTGGAGGATCAACAAGCCCTCTTAACCACTGAGCCATCTTTCCAGCCCTCTCACCTGAAATGTACGTGTTTTTGTTTGGACACAGGGTTTCTCTGTGTAGCCCTGGGTGGCCTTGAACTCAGAGACCCACCTGCCTTTGTCTCCCTTGTGCTGAAATTAAAGGCGTGCACCACCACCACTGGTAGTATGTTTAAATAATAAAATTAAGTCAGTATGGAATAGAAGTGCTAAAAATGAATACAATCCTATCGGAGAGGGCTCACCACTGACCCAAAGACTGTGAAGCAGTTCCTGCAAGGGTCTGGATCCTCCCACACATGTTCATTGTCAACAAGAACTCAACATCTCAAAGGTGATGTTTGACACTCAAGGAACCACAAGCTTAGAGCTTCACACGTATCAGACAAGTGTCCTATCACTGACCTATACCCCAAGCCTGAAATTAGCTTTTAAAATATGCATCTTCTTGCAATTTTAACCTAAAATTTCTTAGCTAAACCACCATGGTGAAGATCTCTTGGGTGGGCTGTAGGTTAGTGTGTTTATAAACAGCCAGAAGCCAGTGCCTTTTATTGGTAGCCAAAAGCCATCCCAGATCAAAGTTCACAAATGGAAACATTTTCATTCTCTTCTACTCCTCATTGGCTTGGGGAGATTTGAGCCAAATATCCAGCAGGCAATATGTACAATAACACCAAAATCACATACATGGTCACTGGGATACAGCTCAAAAAAAGAGAAAATGGCCGAAAGAGTTTATCTTTAAATATAACTCTTGCTTGTGGAGAATTATACTAAAGTCTTTGCCCAAATGTTATGAAAAATACTGACAACCTGGTTTATATAGTCAACTAAACGTCCCACTGTTACAATGTGAAAAGGACGTGTTTAGGTGAATGCAGAGAAGCTTCTGTATGACACCATCAATTACGGCAGACAAAATTGCATGTGCTGACAAGGCCCTTACCTTCTCCAGTATAGCGTTGCCTTGGTGGGGACTGATGTTGTGCTGGCTGATTTCCCTCTTGTACTTATATTCGTAAACTTGGTCAGTGATGTTGACTAGCAGAGTTGATGGGCTGAAGGACAACTTCCCACAATCGTAGACAGTTCCACTATCAATATCGGTCGGTGCTGTGGCATATCGTAAAATCAATCCCATGATGAGGCCTGAAACAAAGAACAAATAGTTGTACTGGAAGAAGGCAATCTAAAGCTCCCCTAATTGAGTGAATCAAATGTTTGATTTGGAGCCTATAAAAGCAACGTGAAAAAAAGCAGCATTGCTTGGTTTGAAAATTCTTTGCTCACAGGTATTAACCCATTGGGGTATGTTGTTGGAATGAGTCATGGACATTGTTGTATAACTACTCAGAATATATTTTCATATTTTCTTTTTTATCCCGACATGGGAGGGACAATATCCACCCTTACTATCCATTCAAAGCATTTAAGAGAATCTTTGCTCTGTGGGCAACATAGAATAACCTGCTATACAGGAGTTGGATCCCTGGGGAAGGCCTGTCTTGTGGAGATCTGCCCCCTCACACCAACAGGATTCATTTATATTTCAGGCTCAGGGGGAGAGAAGGCCTTGTTCTCTTCCTGAGCATATGACAAAGCAATAACTTCTCCAATTTTAAAGCAGGTATTGGGAACCAACAGAAGAAGATTTGGTCCAAGGACACAGGTCCAAGGTACAGATGGACTTGGGCTCCTAAGAGACACGGCTGAGCCACTGGATCAAGCAGCTTCCTTTCCAGCTACCAAATTCGATTCCACTTGTCAGGCAACAGGGGACCTTTTTTTAACCTTTCAAACAATTTCCAGTTAAAGTTTTGCTTGCTCATAATCACATGGATTCTCATGATATAATATCCCTTTACTTGATTTCTAAGTTTCTAAAATTTATCTGGATATTCATGGTTATAAGATCACCATAAACCTTTTCAACATGAATTTATTAACAAAAGGGGAGAAAAGAGCTTTAGAGACCCAAAATAGCCCTTGATTTAAAATTTGTATTGATGTATCTATTTGGGGAGAAATAATCCAACTTTACTCTTTCAACCTCAATTTTTGGAGGTTTTATCTCTTGCTGGTGAATTTTATAATCTAGTAGCATTTCTTTTCTTTTGCTCTTTATTTTATTTATTTGTTTGTTTGTTTATTAGGCAGGGTCACATGTAGTCCAGACTGGCCTCATTCTCCAACGTAGCCAAGGACTAACCTGAATTTCTGATCTTCCTGCCCCTGTCTCCTAAGTCCTGAGATTACAGGTGCACTCCAGCTCACCCAGTTCAACATTTCATTTTACCAATGAGACACTTCTAATTAAATATTTTGTTCCACATACCTATAGGTCTAAAATAAAAATATAGTTTTGGGCCTGGATGAGCTTGAGTTTGTATAAACTGAAGATTCAGAAGCAGAAAATTCTAACACAACATGAACTGTGCAAGGGTAGCTGGGAAGCACGCTGTTACAGAGAGAGGCACTGAATAATGCAAAGATGGAGAACAAAGCCACATGAGTCTTTATCGTGATGAGCTGATTAGACAGTGAGCAGGGTCTGGGCTGCACATCTGGGTAGCAGCGGGAATCACACACAGTCAGTAGAAAGTGTATCCGTATCCAAGCTCTCTCTCCAGCACGACTGTTATGGGAGGAGGTTGCTCAGCCAAGGACTATTTCTTGGCTGCCTTGCCTCTGGCCAGATCACATCAATAGCATGTAAGCAAAAGTGATATGTTTCACTGCTAAGTTGGGACCAGGGATTGCCTTGCCTGCAGGAAGTGCAGGGATGGTGAGGAAACAGAGATTGGGGGAAGGTCCAAACAATGATTGGCCTGGCCTGGGATCCACCCCACTGTAGAGGGCCAACCCCTACACTAATAATGATACTCTCCTGTGCTTTCAGACAGGAGCCTAACTTGACTGTCCTATGGGAGGCTCTGGCCAGCAGTGAAGGAACTGAGGGTGGCAGGGGTGGCTCCATTTTGTTTCTTGGACTCTGTCTTAAGTTGAGTGTCCTTGGAGTGACTCGGCCCCCACCTTCGGGTTCTGAGAAGGGCACCTGGCCCTCCTCCCCACAGGTTGTCATAAATGCCACAGAATGTGTTAATGGGTCGTCCACCCAGCAGGCTATCCTACAGATATCTTAGATATCTTTTGGTTTGGTCAGTTGGCTTGGAACAATTAGTCTAAAGGTCACTTCGCTTGCTTAACCTCCACCCAAACTTACCCTTCCCTGTAACGCCAAGGCTTGGAATTCCCAGCTTGTGGTTTTTCCCCTTAAAATCTCTGCCCCTTTGAAACTTGGGGCCTCATTTTCTAATCTGCTGCTTCAGGGAAGATTGGCAGCCCAAACTTAAGCTTGAATAAAGATCCTCTCATGTGTTTTGCAACAGACTTGACTCCTGGTGGTCTTTTGGGGGTCTCATGAGTTGGGCAAAACAGCAGCAGATAGAGACAGATGCTGGGACTTGCAGCCAAGCACAGGGCAGAGCTGGGTCCTGTAGAAGTGTTGGAGGAAAGATGGAAGGACCTGGAGGGGACAGGAACCTCACAGGAAGACCAACAGAGACAATTAACCTAGTCCCATGAGGGCTTTTAGATACTGAGACATCAACCAAGGAGCATGCATGATCTAGACCTAGGCACCCTACACACACAGCTGATGGGTGACCTGGTTTTCACGTGGAGTGTCTGGAGAGTGAAAGGGGCAGGAGGTACTGTTCCTAGCATGGACTCTGTTGCTTGCTTTTGGATCACTTCCTCCTGGACTGGATGACTACCTTGCTTGGCCTCGGGGGATGAAGATGTACTTGGTCCTAGTGTGATTTGATGTGCTGGAGAGGGTTAGGGGGGCTCCACTTTTCAGGGGGAGGAAGGGGAAGGGAAATAGAGGTACTAGAAGGAGGGAAGGGAAGCGGTACCATCAGGATGTAAAGTAAATAAACTAATATATATTTTTTTCCAAAAAGTGACATAATGAAAAATAAATAAAGTCCTCTCCAGTGGATTCACTATAAGTTAAAGACAGAAAGAAAGAAAGAAAGAAAGAAAGAAAGAAAGAAAGAAAGAAAGAAAGAAAGAAAGAAGGAAAGAAGGAAAGAAAGAGAGAGAGAAAGAAAGAAAGAAAGAAAGAAAGAGAAAGAAAGAAGGAAAGAAAGAAAGAAGGAAAGAAAGAAAGAAAGAAAGAAAGAAAGAAAGAAAGAAAGAGGAAGGAAGTCCTTACCACAACAGCAAATGCCTACTTGTTGGTATAGTTAAGTTCACATAAGGCCTTAAAAACTAAATGGTCCTGTCCAGTCCTGCACCAGTTTGAGTCTCAGACTTCAAGAAGAATCACCCTGCAGTAAGTGCAGGCATTTGCAGCACACAGTAGGCAGCTGTCTTAGTCATGAAAATGCCTCTGAGGGGAAAACAGTTGGCATGGCATTTGCATCTGTGTCCCTGGATCTATCAGCACATGCATGTTGAGTCGTTCTATACCCTGTTCGCAGCCCGTGTCTGTGCCCAGTGTGTTTAATAAGGCAAGTTGCTGGGGACCCCTCTGAAGGACAGCCACAGGCACAATCTCCCCATAACTTTTCCAAACCTTTCTTAGAATTGCAGTGTATGAGAAAGGTCCCCTGCACAACCTCTCTTCCTCTTCTTTCTCCATAAATCTTATCCCAACATCAAAGACAGAGAGCTATCCTGGAGTTCCCATAACCCTTACCCATTTTCTCCCAAAGAAGCTTCCTATAGTAAATTATTTTCTGTAGTTAATCTCTCCCAGCACTTCCTTCTTATAGGATCCAGCTTAACACATGAGCCAAAGTTTGCTCCAAACCCCAAGTGTTGGAAGGAATCAAATCTTGGCAGTTTGCAGAGGCGCCATGGCTGACACACCCATGCTGCAGGAACAGCAGCTGGACAGTCCTTGCTTCTCAGTGGCCAGGAGCTCCCACACAGCTTCCCACTGTTTTTCACGGGCAAACTCAGAGCTTTGGGCCCATGAAGACACAAATTTGGTGTGGTGAGCTGACACGCTGCACTGGCAAGACTACATGGGAGTAGAAAATTATGAGTAGAAGGGATTATTTTTCATATGCACACAAAGATAAAGGAGAAATAAGCTGTCACCGTATCACAGATGAACAGAAGACTAGCCATGATGGCTGCAGAACACAAAAGCACTACTTCCGCTGGTAAACAAGAAAACCAGACAAGCGAAAGAGCTACCCTGCCTCAGTAAGGGACCACCTCTCAGACACGTGCTCACAGCCGAAACCTGAATCTGTCCCAGCGCTCAGAACTCTTCTCTGAGACCAACTTTTTTTTTTTTTTCAGGTAGTCTATAATTACGAAGCATCAGGGTTTCTTCAAGTCTGAATGGTCATGCCTGAACTGCTAGGTGGGAAGAGGAGCCCTGATCTTCCTCAGCTACACCCAGGCCCCTTACAGAGCTTTATTCGCAGAGCTCCTAGTACCTGAAAAAGGTACTTGGGTCCCACCTTGGCAAACATACACTCTCTCAGAGCCCTGCCCACAGAGATCACTCACCTGAGCACAGCCCACATAGTGTGAACCGCACAGCGTTATAAACTAATCTCCCATTCTGCAGACCTCTAATACACAATGACACCATTAAAGCTAGAGCCTCTGTGCTGTGATGCGTCTCCTCTCCTCCACAACAGACAAAAACTCTAGGCAGACTCGTAGTTGGATTTTTTCCAATGTGTAAACTCCCTTGAAGTCCCCAGGAAAAAGATCTGCTCTGTAGTCCAATCCCAGGGGTTTTTAAAGTGTCGCAGAGGAGAACCTCAGCAAATGCTGTGATGTTCCCGTCCTTAAAAACTTTCTATATAACTGTCATCTAGCAGATGGCAGGAACACAGCTACACCCTGTCAGGACATGAAGGAGGAAAGAGGTAGCGATGTGTGGCTGCACACACCTGTAATCCCAGCTCCTGAGAGAAAGGCAAGATGATGGAGAACTCAAGGCAAGAATGGACTACATAAGACTCTGTGTCAAACAAACAACTACCGAAACATATTTAGAAAGAAAGAAAGAAAGAAAGAAAGAAAGAAAGAAAGAAAGAAAGA
>NW_026594801.1:0-6957 GCF_907164565.1 Psammomys obesus
AGAAAGAAAGAAAGAAAGAAAGAAAGAAAGAAAGAAAGAAAGAAAGAGAAAGAAAGAAAGAAAGAGATGATGGAAAGAGAAAAGAGTTTCAGGGACACTCCCACTACGGAGCATTCAGAGACACTCACTAGCCTTGTCATTTGGATTCTCTCTTCTTTCATTGCCCACTTTATCGTACACGCATGCCACAGATAGAAGATGACGGAGGCTGCTGGCCTTTTCCTCCCTTGCCTTCTGGTGTGCTAATGTCTTCTACAAATAAGGTAACTGCAATTGTCTCACTATAAACCTCACTTCACAACCAAGTCCCCTGCATCCTGAGGGCAGATATTCAATAGGGTACAGAAACATCTGACAAGGCTTTGCTTAGGGAAATATGGATGGGACCTTAATATTTTTAAAAATTCATAAATGGAAGCAGACGACAGAAGGGCCTCCAAAATACAGACATACCCCAATAGGCTCTTGTGTGCTTACATGGCCACACATAGTGCCCACAGCAGGGCAAAGCACAACTGCAGCTCCCTTGTTGCTCAGTTCTGTAGGAGCGGAGCTTCCCAGGAGATGAAGGGCACAGCCAGCCCCAGGGGTGGGTGTGAGTTTGATATCGCACAGCATTCACTCAAGTGCTGAATGGAGTTTACAAGAACTTGAAAGCCACATGCACACACAGTTAACACATGAAGACTGCAGGACAGCTGAGTTCTGGAGCTGATCCTCCCAAGCCTTGCTACCTGATATGTCTGGTAAAAACTATCATTTGCTAACTTTCTCTACCTTCGCTTAACAGAGTTGTATTTCTTTGTTTTGCGAAAGGGTCTCAAATTCATGATCTTCCTGCCAGCCCCTCACCAGTAGCTGATATCCTATGCGTACACACCACACATGGAGGATGCCCTGTTTTGCATTTGTTTTGTTTTGTTTCATTGGCTACCCATCCATCCCCACACAGCCCAAGGTAAATTTACTTCAGTCTCAGCTGCAGGCACCATCTTTTTCCTCCTTGCTGACAATTGGCTCTGTACTGTGACCTTATTTCTGGCATTAACAAGTTTGGGGCTCTCTGCCAGGGAGCATCATAGGAGAGTCTGAGAGACAGGGAGACAGGGAAGAGAGGGAAGGAGGAGGGGAGGAAAGGAACAAGGGTTTCTGTCACGTGTTGCTGAGTGAAACCCAGGTCCTGTACATGCCAGGAAAGTACTGATATTAAGCATCATGCTCATCCCTGAGCACATCTTAAAACTCTATTAAAATTTTTTTAAAGTGTCAAGTACCAGAGAATCTAAAGTAAAGACCAACAAGCCCTGTCCTGGCAGCGCTGGAGGAAGCTACTGAGGGGAGTTTAAGGATGTGCATGAGTTCAGTCCCTGGAGAAGACGAGGCACACAGCTGCTGGCCAGAAGCATGCACAGATAAAGGAGCACCATTCGGTTGAGCCATCAGGCAGCAGGGATGGCCAGTGAGGGCAGGGATGAAGGAAAGAGCATGACAGCCTGAGAAAGCCAAGCAGTAGACATTTCTAAGCATTGGTGTTTAACTACGTCTCTGATACTTTTTTCTTTTTAAAAATTTATTTATTTATTATTAATTTCAGTTTGTTCACATTGTATCCCAGCTGTAGCTCCCTCTCTCATCCCCCCCAATTCATCCTCCCCCCCTCTACTTGTAACTTCTTATTTGAAAGTTCTTTTATCGACTTATCAATGTCCTGGTATGCACACTCCTTTAAAGAGATGACAAAGATTTGCGTATCGATGTCCAAATGCATTTCCCAACAACTTCCTGCTTAGTAATTTAGTTTTAGCCCTGAGCTTAGTCAGGGATGAAATGGAGAGTAAAACAGTATATATACTGTGCTGTCTGTTATTTAAGGCTTTTGGTTTTTTCCCTGCCCTCCCACCAACATTCTAAATTTGAAAGCGGAGTGTGGGTGTTGCTAAAAGAGATGCAGTTTATTGCTTCATGTTGTTCACTATGGACTTGCCCTTGTGTGGATAAGACAGTTTAATGATAATTTCAGGACTAGACTGTGGCAGCCTGAGTGTCCCCATACCCACCCAGGTGGAGAACCATCCATGACGTTCTTCCTTTTGGGACAACTTCAAAATATTTATCTTGTATATATTAGACAACGCTCAACATGCCATGAACACATGTGTGCACGTATGTAACACACAACATGCATGCACACATATATCCCTGCAACGTAACACACGTATTTCCCTGGGCGGTTTCTTTCTTTCTTTCTTTTTTGCTTTTTCTTTTTTGTGTTTTGTTTGTTTGTTTGTTTTGAGACAAGGTTTCTCTGTGTAGCCTTGACTGTCCTGGAACTCACTCTGTAGACCAAGCTGGCCTCAAATTCACAGAGATCCACCTGCTTCTGTGTCCTGATTGTTGAGATTTCTAACATGTATTATAGATTATGGAAATGACTTCAGGCACCAGCTTTTTATGGCCAACATCCTTCCTTGTGATCATGCTCCGAGGAAGTCAGCAGAACTGTAGAGACAAGAGGTTCTGACTAGATACGTACTGGCTAAGCAATGGTTTCTTACTTCATGGTTTTACACAGAACAATCCGCCATTTTCCCCTTAGTAGAATAACGTAGACAGCAAAAGGGGCTCTCCAGAAGGGAGATGGTTTTCACCTTCGTGGGGTGGGGAAGATGGTAGAAAATGAAATCAGCATCTACCTGTTGAATTTTTTTCCTCCTGAAGCACTAGAGCGTGTGATTACACGGGTGTCACCTGGAAGAGTGTAGATACCTTTACCGCCCAGTATTTCTGATGCCCCAGCCACCTGCTTTTAGTCACTGTCCTTTCCCTGAGGCTGCTGCTAGTTCAGGCTGTGAGAAGCACCATACAGGAGACGCTAGAGACAGTAGTTCCCACCAATAGCCGGGAGAACTGAGATCACAGACCACAGACTCGCCACGAAGCCCTCAGGGTCCTGAGGCCCCAGAGATAAAAGACATCATCTTTCAGACTCTTCCAAAAATTAAATTCAATCAAACTCACAGATGATGAAAGCCCATTTATTATTATTATTATTTTATGTTTCACATAAATCCACCCTCCTTTCTCAAGCTACGTAAAACAGCCACCACACACATTCTGACGTCCATATGTATTTAAGACACAGATAAATGAGGCAGTTGGCAAGGTAGAGGAATCGAGATGTGGGCAGGTGTTTTGGGGGTAGTCTTGTCATCTTCCCTGGGATACCCCGGTTCCAGCTGAGTAGCATGAATGTCACAATGTCGCTTCTACTGGGTTACCTTGAGCACTTTGCTCTTGACACTACAGAAAGGGACTCAACTGCCCCTGCCCACAACGATTCTCCACTGACTGAATGGGCACACTCTGATTAGAGCAGTGTGGATTTTGAAAAGTGTTTCCCCCAACTCTGCGCAGCCTGTACATGTTCGAATGCCCTGCTTCTTCGTATTTATTTTGTAAACTTCCAAAGGTACTATCTTAGTTAGGGTTTCTATCACTGTGATAAAACACCATGACCTGAGCAACTTGGGGAGTTAGGGTTTAATTGGCTCACACTTCCATATCACTCAGCTGTTCATCATTGAAGGAAGCCAGGACAAGAATTCAAACAGGGCAGGAACCTGGAGGTAGGAGCTGATGCAGAGGCCATGCAGCGGGCAGGCTGCTTACTATCTTACTCCTCGTGGCTTGCTCAGCCTGCCTTCTTTTGGAACCCAGGACCACCAGCCCAGGAATGGCACCACCCATGATGGGCTGAGCCCTCCCCTCATCAGTCCTTAAGTTAATGCCTTAAAGGCTTGCGTACAGCCTGATCTTTTGGATGCGTTTTATTTAACTGAGGTTCCCTCCTCTCAGATGACTTTATCTCGTGTCAAGTTGGCATAAAGCTGTTCAGCACAGGTACCATTGCCTGGGACAGAATAAACCCTTACTAAACAATAACAGCTGTTCTAGAACGAATGCTTGAGGCGGGTGGAGGAGGACAGGTGTCGTAGTCCTGAGTCTGAAACACAGCCCTGCAGATGCCAGTCACGCTGTGTCTTTGGGTATTGAATTCCTCATCTGGAGCATGAATGCAAATTCTTTTCTCTATGCGCTTGTGCACTCATATACTTACATGCTCACACTCACGCACACATTGATGATATGAAGAAGCCACACGGAACCAAACTGGCAAGCTTTGAGGCCCACACATGGCCTTTAGTGCCTGTGCAGCATCAGACAAGTCACTTGATTCTCTGCTGTCCCATGTTGCCTATCTAAAAATGCCTGTTGTGACGATTAAGCCAGTTGATACATATAAAATCCTCACAACTGTAAATTTTGCATTATGCATGCTATTTGTGTTAACTAGTTTTTATTGTATATCAACTTCTTGAGGTAACAAATGTTAATATTCCCTGCCACTAACCACATACATTTAATTTAATTAGACTCTAGATAATAGTTTGAGTCATAAACCCCTTCTCTTGGTGTGCATTATCAGTAGCCCTTAAGACCTGAAAGGAGCAACGAAGAGGCAGCAGGGCAGCCAAGCCAAAGCCCCACACACTTGAAGGTTCAGAACCCCAGCATAATACACAGGCATATTTAGAATACAGAGATGATTTTTACTTAAAAAAAAACATCCTTCCCTCTGTGATTTTTGCACAGAGCCTGACTGCCTACCCTTCCCTGGCCAATAAGTTACTACGCAAATCAGGGTGATGTGAGATGAAAATTAGGTTGATCCTCTTGCCTCAGCATGCCCCAATATAACACCTTGTGTAGAGACAAAATGTCCTTGATTCATTTCTTCCACTTATTTAATTTAGCCAACACCATTCTGTGTGGAAAACCTTGGGCAGATCCCTGAAGCGCCCAAATCAATCTTTTTATTACACAAGAGAGGACAATTTGAGTATATTGGACTCTTGGTCCTAACTACCCTTCCCAAAGATCCTTTGAGTTAAGGTAGAGCCTTAACTGGTTTTGGCGGAGAAAGGGGCCCTACAGAGATGCGCACAGCCATCGCCAACTCCTGTGAGAAGTCATTCCTCACTTCACTTTTCCAGTAGCAAATCAGCAAGATTTACCGAACACCCAATTAAAATCAAAGCCAGCCCAGAAGAGGTAAGAGTGGGAATCAATGCTAAGTGAAATGGTGTCTGTCAGACAGGGCTACGTGGCACGATCAACTCTCTGAATCCACTAAGAAAGCCACTGGGTTTCATGGAAGTAGCTCCGAGATGTCTGATTGAAGTCTGTCTTGGCCTGAATTTTGGAGAAATGTTGAAGCTAGCAAAGAGTTCATTTCCTCCCGTTTCACAGATGGGCAAACTCAGACCAGAAATTAAATTGTGCGATAAAGCAGTACATTCGGTTACTGAGAGAAAAAATAAAAATAAAAAAATAAAACAAAACCCAGCAGCCTTAAGAGCTCTAGACCTCAAAAAGGAGCATTGGTGCTTGCTGCTTTCTCTAGAGTTTGTCAGGTTTCAGCAGGCAAAGTGCCCGAGAAGGAACGCTTGGGTGGGTGTGGAGGGGGACATGGTGATGAATATCCCTTATGGGTCTGGCTGTCAGGGGTGCAGGCTGAGCTGGGACAGAGCCAAACTGGACCAATAAGGTGGAGACACATCATGTCCAGCAATCCAGTTTCAGTCAGCAACCTCTGAGAAGAGCTGGGATGAGATCAATGCCCACACAAGATTTGGGGAAAAGATGCTTTTATAATTAGAGTTTCTTTAACCCCCCCCCAAAAAAAACAACTAGCTGTTGATTAAATTAAATCGCCCTATTAAACTGTAACCAAGAATGTGCTTGCAGGATCAGAAAACGTGTGATTATGACGGAGGTTTGAATGAGCCCAAAAGTCTAACTATACAGGCTTGGGATTTCTTTGGTCCTTGCTAAATGATGATCAAATTTCTACATGAATTCAGGGCAGTATCTGCATTAGATGATAGTAAGATCAAAGGTAGGACTCCAAGATGCTTGCATTATTTTGCCCCTAATCTTAAAGGTATGGCATTACAAATGTCGTACAAGATATGACAGCCCCTAGAGAGAACCAATGGACTCTTTAATGCTATCACGAACCAAATAGCAAGTGCTCTTTCATGAACATTGAGGGGATAAATACACGCCTCAAATAAGCAGCACTAAGTGTCCCAGCTGCTGTCAATCAATATTTTTACCATTAATGCTCATTCGGGCTTTTAGTCCCATTTAAATGATTATTACTGTTGCTTATTCTTCCATTTTAAAATAACCAGAGCCATAGGATGTCAGGAATGACAATTGCCTTTTACTATGCCTGGTGAAGCAAAAATATCGCTGCTATGCTGCTGCTAATTTTTAAAAGCATCTCATGCCCCATAATAATGAGAGAAAAACCTTTTTTTTTTTTTTTTGTACAAGCAATTACTTGTATTTGGATCCTTAGTTTTATTTCCAATCAACACAGAGGAAACCTCTTGGCATCTATGACCCTGAATATGATATTTTAAGATTAAGAACTTGAAAATTGTTTTCTAGCAATAATTATGAAAGAACAGTTCAACATTCTGCTTGGTCACCTTGCTCCTCATTTATCCATCCTCTAAACTGTTCATTTTCTCAGCCTCTGACCCCTAGAATTTTTCAGATTGGATTCCCAGGTACACTGATTAAATGTATCAACATCTATTACATCTTCTAAGAGACATTCGGCACAGGTCACCGGCGTGCCCGCAGAGAAGCCGAAACACAGGAAATGTGGTGCCTGAAGAAAATACTGTTCTCAGTAGAGGGGCAAATGGCACACTGTGCGAACAGACAACGATGGCAAGAACTGCAACCAGAGAGGCAGGGGCTGCTAGCCTAATTCACTGATGAGCTTGAAGGGAAAGGCTACTAACTACCCAAGGTGCTTCATGGCGAGCCTGTTGGGTGGAGCGAGCTGTCACGGTCTACTCTAAGGGATCTGTCGGTCTT
>NW_026594802.1:0-1227 GCF_907164565.1 Psammomys obesus
CACTGCTCCAGTCTTGTAAAATAGTGTTGACAGCATTATGCTAGGGCTTTATTCTTTCATTCCCCCATTTTTTTTTTTAGCTTAGAATGGAATCCTTTATTCTACGGGTCTAGGGAGAGTCAATCTCCGTCTCCAGCTGCTTGAGTTGATGATACTGCTGGGTTAGCACTAACGTCTGTATGACGGAGAGCCGGTCCTTCATAAACTGAACTAGCCGATTTAGGATACAAGGCCCAACTAGTAGAATCAGGAGAATTATGATTAGGGGACCCATAATGGAGGACGTCAGGGTGGTAATCCAGGGGGACCGACTAAACCATCTCTCGTACCAGCTCTGTCCTGACTCAAAGAATTGCTGTCTCTGTCTGAGTCTTTCTCTGAGTTTAGCCATATTATCCCTTACCAATCCAGTATGGTCAGCATAAAAGCAACATTTATCCTTTTAAAGCTGCACACAGTCCTCTTTCTTGTAAGAGGAGGATATCTAGCCCCCTTTTGTTCTGCAAGACTACTTATAAACCTATTAGGGCCCCCACCCCCGAGTCAGTCTTATCTTTAGTGGATTTTGGGTGCGATGGAGTTTCCATGAGGACGCTGGAGTCTGATCTTGCTTTGCGTCGCGATGAGCCGCCTTGGCATGGGAGGCGTGCACCCACGCTGCGATACCGTTGACCTTGAGTGCCTTCGGGGTTGTCAGCAACACAGTATATGGTCCTTTCCAGCGGGGTTCTAAGTTCTTGGTTTGAGGTCGGCGGACCCAAACTGTGTCTCCGATCTGGAACGGATGCGGCACCACCGGTCGGTTTAGCTGTTCCTGGTATGCAGCGGCGATGGGTTTTTAGACTTTTTTCTGGACAATCTGCATTTCCTGCAAATGAGCTTTTAGAGAGGGGCTGTCAGCAAAGGAGGCTATATAGGGATCAAAGAAATTAACGACCGGTGGTGGGGCTCCATATAGGATCTCGAAAGGAGTGAGTCCATGGGGGCCCAGGGTGTTCCGGGCCCGATATAGGGCCAGTGGGAGGAGGACCACCCAGTACTAAAATGGACTTGATTAAAGCAGTGAGTCTAGAGGGGTCCCTAGAGAAAGGGGGGGTTATTATTATTATTATTTTTTAGGGTCTCGCTAGGCTTTTAGCCCAGTTGCTGTAATATTAGTTTTTATTTCAGCTAAGCAGATGTTTAAGATAATAGCTAATGCCAGGGAACCACTTTTGATTTAGCATT
>NW_026594802.1:1327-5755 GCF_907164565.1 Psammomys obesus
CACTTTTGATTTAGCATTTCAGCCTGCTAGGGGGGATTTGGGCGAAGATCCGTCTTCTGGAGCTTCTTCGATGCTGACCGTTGGACCGTAGGCATCAGGAGCTAGGGAGGCTGAAATGCCAGTCAAAGGCTGGGCAATAAATAGGGCAGTCCCAAGCATCTGGTTAGTTGATCCACCCGAAGAGGCAGGGAGCAATCAGGTCAGTTTCCAGGAAGTCCAGATCTCAGCTTGCAGTCTACAGCTGATCCCGGAACAGAGTTAAACAGGTGAAAATCTGCTGAGACAAATTCAGACTGGAGACAGAAGTTAAAATTTATCTATTAAATGGGAAAGATCAGGGAAAATCTCATCTGCGATCCTTTTGAGCTATGCCAGATCTAGGTCACATCTTGAAACTCATATGCATTTTTTTAGTACACAAAAGGAAATATATAATTTTAAACACTCAGAAAAGTAACATATCAGCAAATTGAACATTTTGAGAGTAACAGGTAAAACTGCATCCCACTGAATAAGTATCAGCTGTTTGTTTTATAACCTTTATACACAACTTAAGTGTGTCCAGTGTTAGACCCTGGATGTTTAAATTTTTTTTTTTTATAAAGTAACTAGAAGGAATAGGTTTAAGCTATTCCTGTGTCAAAATCTACCCCAGAAATGGCAGATATACTAAAAGCTATGACTTTTGGGTCAGATATACACATTAAACAGATGTTTTTAACATGATGAGAAGTACCTTTAAGTCTATCTCCAGAAGCCAACCAAAGGAAATTAAAATCTCAACCTGGTGACTGAATACTAAGCAGTCAGTGCTCCATCAACTTATCAGGAACTCTATTGATTAATGTCAAAACTCTGAACTTCTGAAATCTCATAACATAAGCACAACAGTAGCAAAGAGGGGGGAGAGATCTAAAGTATCTCTCATTTTTAACATGTTTTAAATTATTTTTATATTATTATAACTTATAATTATATATCTTAAAACATTAACTTAGACACTCTAATTTTTTTTGTATTTATCAACCCTGAAACATTTTTTTCAGACTAAATAACAACACTCTAGATTTTTACAACCTAAACTCCTATATCTTCAGACTCTACATAGGCTCCGTATTTTTTTAATCTAGCTATATGTCTTAGGACACAGATAACTAACATGAATTCTGTGAGCAAGGCAAACCTGTTTTTTTCTTTCTAAATAAGAGATCTAGTACCTAGTAGTTCTAGCTAATGAACTAACAGTGGATTTAATTGTCTTCTCTCTAGCTGCAAAGCTACCGTAAGCTTAGCATAGCCATCAAGGTGTTCAGAGACCTGAGAAGGATAAATTATAAGCTAAATAAATATACCAATCTATGTGTCAATCAAAATGACAGAGGTGACTACTTAGTCCATCACCTAGGCAGTGTCCTTCGCTCTTGTCTCTCATGGCATCCTGAACAGAGACTGTCCAGCCAGGCACAGAAGGTGAGAGACTGCTTTTACTGCTTCTGTGGAAAGAGGAACAGAAGAGATTGACCTCACCTTGCCTCTCACAATGTGAGACAATGGCTCTTCAGATGTCCCCGGCTTTGTCCACAGCTTAGGCTGGGCCCTAGCAGTGGGCCAGTTGAGGCAATATTGCCCAGTGGTTAGCATACCACAATCCAGAGTCGCAGTCATCTGTCGTTGTGCCCAAATCTTCTTGGAGACCTGGGGGGAGCTACTGCCAGGATTTCGGGACTTTCTGTCACAATAAGCTCACACAGTTAAAATGCCATATTCATCAGATCTCTGACAAGCTTGAGGGCCAGCATATCTGAGTTATTTCTTGTCTATCTTTATTATCTGTTCTAAACTGTGTAAAAGAAAAACTAAACAAAGACACTAGGTATAACCAACTGCAATTGTTAGTATAACTTTAAATCTGCTCTTTCTGAACTAAAATCATAGCAAATCTTTTAATCAGATACAGTTCATAGAGAGCCTAGCAAATCTTGCTGCTCCTACCACTTGCATTAAAATTGAACAGTAAAAAGCTTTGCATTTAGCACTAATCAGATGACTGAACATAACTGAGATACCTGAACAAAAATGATCACAAACTCATGGCTCCACCCTCTTCCTCTCTGGACTAGCGTGGCGGCTGACCACGTGTAACTGAACTCAGCTGGAAGCCCTAAACAGATATGGCAGCAAAAATACAGCTTCACGTGCTCTCTATCCCTGAAGATCATGGCGGCTAGCCACGTGTTAGGCTACCACAGGCTGCGACTGACAATACCAAACATAGCCATTAGGTGCTGATGATGATACAGCAAACATTGTGGAGCATTTACAATCTCCCACAACCAACATTTTTAACTTAGTGATTAAATAAGTTTTAGAACCAACTGCATAACATTACAGTACAGAACAATTTTAAACTGTATGAATTATTCTAGCCATACCAAACCTATCAGCCAGAATTTTTTCCCCCTAAAAGAGCATAAGAAAACATTTTGTAATGAGGAATCACCAGCCTTTTAAATGAACTATAACATATTTAAAATACAGTTTTTTTTTAAAAAATCATATTAACTCTCTGGCTTTTTATAATATGTCCACTAACCTTTTGCAACATCCTATATACCTTCAGGTTTCTAGCTTTCTTTTTCTGGCTTAACCAGACATTCTTACTTTTTTTTTTCTCTCTCTTGCTTTTTAGACAACCTACAAACTCTCATCAAAATCTTTTTTATCCTAACATGATCCTGCTGGAGCCCTGCGTCCACAATTTGCTTTTTATAGGCAAAGCAAAAACAAGTTTCATTACTACAAAGAGGAGTTCTGAAACTGCTAAATTTTTTCTCTAAAATTACTTTCCTGTAGCAGACAAGATGGTCCAAGGTCACATAAACTCTAAGGAACTTAGAACAAGCTTTAAGGAACTTGTTGAAACTTCCTTTTTTTTTTTTTTTTTTTTTTGAAGGGTTGTAACATGTTTTTCTATAAACAAAACAGCTTACCAAACAAACAGCTCTCCATAAAATACATTCTAAAAACTGCAATTTTGTTCAATTAGCACAAACCATACGTCTGGGTTTTATTTAATAAAATTGATAAAATAAATATCAAAGTATTTTTATTCTTCCCCAAAGGATCGAGAAACTTTTAAATTTTGTCAGATTACCCAAGATCATTGTCATACCCAAATGCCTGATAAACTTTAAATATTTTATAGCCTTAAACATTTAAACAATTTTTTTTAAAACCCATTTTTGTAATATCAAAATAAAGTACCCCTTTTGTAGGAGAGAAGTCACAAGTTATAACCATAGTCTTTAAAAGTCAAAACCAGATTTTAAAACCAGCATTTACCAGTGTAAACAATGTAATTTTTAAAACCAATACCAAACCAAAACAACTTATCCCTTTAACCCAGAAGGAAATGAGAATTATTTGACCAAGGTTTTCTTTTTTTTTTCTTTTTTATCCACACCAAGATGGAGGTCACACCACAACCCACATGGCAAAGTCAAGATGGCGGCGAGGCACTGAGGCACTTTATATACCACGTGATATACTATACATATGCGTTCATAGATCTAATGAACACATAGGCACACATTTTAAACAAGTTTTGTGAGGCCTTTCAGAACAGAAAACAGAAGGTAAACACGAGCAAATGCTGCACAGAGACATTGAGACAAAAAAACACCCAACAGCTGGCCAAATTTCGCGGGACCAAAACTGAGGCCTTACAAAAATTCCTCCAGGACGAGCACCCAGGCCCAAGTCCCTTTCTGGGTAAGGTACTGTAAAAACAGACCTTCAGATTCCCGCTCTGGCTCCTCTGCCACAGAAGCCTGAGTGGTGGATGGTTCTAGACCACCTCCAGATACTGATGAAGTTGGGGGACGTCTCTCATGGTTTCAGAGAGACTAACACCGAACACAAACCCGACGAACAATAGACAGTGACACAAACACAGAGCGCGACACGATTCTGGTGCCAAACCGAAAACAAAACTTCAGATGGAGACTGCGAAGAGGGTCCGGATCCCTCGTCTCCCAGAAAAGTCCGGGTAGGCTCGTGCCTCCAAACAGACGGGAGCTGAAAAATCGGCTCCCTACCAGAAGAGGGACTCGAACCCTCACAACAAACGGGAGCCAAAACTTAGCTCCCCAGGCCCCCTGGGACGTCTCCCAGGGGTGCGGAAGGGAAGTCCTAGCCCGTCGGCTCCTTCTGGCTTCCGCCCTAATACGGATGACTTGGCCAAGACTCAGATTCGGATGCAAACACTTAAGACAGAAACCAACTGACACACAGACAAACAAGTTCTGCCGGCAATCTTACCTCCCGAATTTGGGTCGGTGGTCCCTGGGTAGGGGTCTCAAATCTCGGTGGGACCTCCAAATGAAAGACTCCCGTTGAGCCTCTCTAGATGGGGAGACCCCGCTTCCC
>NW_026594803.1:0-1758 GCF_907164565.1 Psammomys obesus
TTTTTTATTATTTGACATGTAATTGTGTGTGTCTGCATGTGGTTATGTGCATGTAAGTGCAGGTAGCCACAGAGGCCAGAGGCGAAGAATCCCCTGGAGCTGAAATTATAGACGGTCATAAACCTCTAGACAGAGAGGCTGGTTTTTATATACTTTGGCTAACATCTCTCTCATCCCCCACCCCCAGCTCCTAGATATCACCTTTTATTTTCTAATGCTGTGCATTTGACCTTTTACAATTTCATGTTCAAGTTAGATGTCTGTCCTAGCTGTGTTTCTGTTACTGTGATAAAATCTCCCGACAAAAGCAATTTTCATGGAGAAAGGATTTATTTCAGCTCAGAACTCCAGGTTTCAGTCATTGCAGGGATGCCAAAGAAGGAACTTAAAGCAGCTGGTCATATCCATAGTCAAGAGCAGAGAGAATGAAATATACTTGCTAGTGCTCAGCCCCCTCCCTACACGTACACAGTCCAGGATTCTCTGCCTAGGGAATGGTGCCACCCACAGTGGGCCAAGTCTTCCCACATCAGTTATCACATTTAAGACAACATTTCACAGACATACACACAAGCCAGCCTGATCTAGAAAACCCTTGACTGAGACTCTTCCTAGGTGATTCTGGATTATGTCAAAATGATAATTAAAACCATCTTAAGGCTGTATTGATCTATTTCTTTTTTTTTTTTTTGCCACACTTAGTTCTCTTAGCAAACATGTTGTTGCAAATGACCTCCTCCTCTGCTAAGGCTTAATGATGATGTTCCCTGTGCGCACACCAGGTTTTCTTCAGTTGCTTCCATATCTTGGCGATGTCTTGTAACTAACACTGGAAGGATCATGGAAGCACAGGCCTTTGAGCTACAGATTTCATCTTTGGAGAGATTCTGAGAATGGGGTTGCTGGGTGTGGTGGTTTAAATAAAAATGCCCCCCAAAGGCTTACAGGGAATGACACTATTTGAAAAGATTAGATCCTGCAGCTTTGTTGGAGTAGGTGTGGCCTTGTTGGAGAAAGTGTGTCGCTGAAGGTGGGCTTCAGGGTTTCAGGTGCTCAAGCCAGGCTGGCCCAGTGTCTCCCCCTACCTGCTGCCTGCATATCCAGATGTGGAACTTTCAAGTTACCTGACCAGCACCATGTCTGCCTGTATGTTGCCATGCCTCTTGCCATGACTGTAGTAGATTCTGAACTGTAAGCAGCCCCAATTAAATGTTTTCCTTTGTAAGAGTTGCTGTGGCCATGGTGTCTCTTCACAGCAATAGAACATAGGGTAAGACACTGGGTCATATAGTAGGTAGCTCTGTCTTTAATCTCTGGGCAAACTAATACAATGTTTTCTATAATGCTTACGTCACAACGGCAGAATTAGTAAACTTTTCTCCCCTCTTTTGCTCCTGCCCACAGTCCATCCCTTTCTATGACACCCTTCATTAAAGGTTTGGATTCTAGAAACGCAGTGGGGGTTTGGCTTCACATTCTGCATGTTGTCCCGTGTGTGAGTATGTGTGTGTGTATGTGGAGGCAAGAAGACAGCTGCAGATACCATCCACATTTTAAAATTTATTTTTTTTTAATTTTTGAGAGAGAGAGGCCTCTCTCTCATGGCCTGGGGCTCAACAAATTGTCTGGGAATCTACCTGTCTTTGCCTTTTAGCCATGAAACTTGTAGCACCATTCCTGGCTTGTATTATTATTGTTGTTGTTATTATTCTTTTTTATTATTTGACATGTAATTGTGTGTGTCTGCATGTGGTTATG
>NW_026594804.1:0-8130 GCF_907164565.1 Psammomys obesus
AGAGAAGGCGGAAAGACTCCCGGCTCTTATCTTAGGTGTCCCGATTGTTTCAGGCGCCCAACCGCAGATACCTTGTGGTTGGACACCTGTCCTGCCCTGCCTCTGGCCCTGTATTGCTTGTAAAATAGTGTTGCCAGCATTATGCTAGGGCTTTTTATTTTTTCATTCCCCCATTTTTCTTTTAGCCTAGAATGGAATCCTTCATTCTATGGGTCTAGTGAGTCAATCTCTGTCTCTAATTGCTTGAGTTGATGGTACTGCTGGGTTAGCACTAACGTCTGTATGACGGAGAGCCGGTCCTTTATAAACTGAACTAGCCGATTTAGGATACAAGGCCCAATTAGTAGAATCAGGAGAATTATGATTAAGGGACCCATAATGGAGGAGATCAGGGTGGTAATCCAGGGGGACCGGCTAAACCATCTCTCGTACCAGCTTTGTCCTGACTCAAAGAATTGCTGTCTCTGTCTGAGTCTTTCTCTGAGTTTAGCCATGTTATCCCTTACCAATCCAGTATGGTCAGCATAAAAGCAGCATTCTTCCTTTAAAGTTGCACATAGTCCTCCTTCTTGTAAGAAGAGGATATCTAGCCCCCTTCTATTCTGTAAGACTACTTCTGAAAGGGAGGTCAAGGATTTTTCCAGAGCACTGACTGATTCTTCTAACGCTTGTAAGTCGGTATGCATGGCCTGTTGTAGTTGTTGGAACTGAGTAGTTTCTACCAGGGCAGCAGAACCAGTCCCTATTCCTGCTGTGATACCCCCGACTGTGAGTCCCCCTAGTATTAAGGCCAAAGTCAAAGATACTGGCTCCCTAGAATACCGGGTGATCCCCTCAAAATGTTCGTAGACGTATTTAGGTTCATGGTAGACAACTTTAGGCCAGAGCTCAATGAGGACACAAAAGTCAGAGTTCTGGTTGAGAATTAGTGCAGATACGCAGGGTGCTAAGCCGGAGCTGCAAGCCCAATAGGTCCCATTGGGGCCCGTTAGGTAATAGGAGCCCGGGTGGATCCTGGAGGTTGAGTTGCAAATTTTTTGGTGGGTTTTGGGGACTGACCCGATGCAGGTTCCCCGGCCAGACACTTCAGATAGAGTTAGCCTATGTTGGGTGGTCGAAGTACAATATGTTGGGGGTGTGGTGTAATTTACAAAGTTCCCCGTTATTGCAACCCCTTCGTAGTAAGGGGGAGTTGGGACCAGGCATAGCCAGCATTCTCGGGTTTTGCTAGGATCAGTATAATTAAGCGTCTGGAAGGCTCCCTGTATTAGACCAAACAGTCTATCACCTGTACTCGATCGGAGAAATCGTGGTGTGGGAATGCCTAGACTGACTGGGCCTGGAGTTTTGTTAGGGGGCATGGTTGTAGGCGGAATGGGTAATTTTTTAGGTTGGGAGGAGGGGACTCTTAAGTTTGGTAACACCGAGTTAGGCCCGACAGGCACCTTGGGTTTATCAAGAGTCAGCTGGAGGCGCATTATTCCTCCTACGCGGCCTGTTTTCCAGAGGCGCAACCCGAATTCTTTCCCACGCAACCATCCCTCTTTATACTTTTTGCCCTTATCGGTAAAGGTAAGGATGAGCTGATTACAGGGTTTGGGTACAGGACGGGGGTCATCAACATTGAGTGCATACCCACATCTATCATACTTGGGGTCCCTGGTGAGCTGAAGGAGTCCGACTGAGGTTGGTAGCCAGCTGGTGGCGAAGTCCTCACATCCCCACGCGGCGCAATATAAGTCGTTCCTAGTTCCACAATTCTGCAGTCGCCAGGGGCTACTCCCCGGGGAAGGGCACATGTAGAAATGTGTTTTTTTGTCGTCTACGATGCGCCTGGCGTAGGACCCGGGTGGCATGGCCTGAGCTAGATCAAAACTTAGTTCAGGGAACCAAGTGTACGGGGGAGCTATTTTGGAAGTTTTGTTAAGAAGGACACCAAATCCATCTAGCAGGACCCAAGTCGAATTTACAGGGATGTGGGGACTGGAGTGTGACAGAGTGAACAGGAAGAGAAAGAATATCAAACCCGGGTGAGTCTTATCTTTAGTGGATTTTGGGTGCGACGGAGTTTCCATGAGGAGGCTGGAGTCTGATCTTGCTCTGCGTCGTGATGGGCCGCCTTGACATGGGAGGCGTGTACCCACGCTGTGATACCGTCGACCTTGAGCGCCGTCGGGGTTGTTAGCAACACAGTATAGGGCCCTTTCCAGCGGGGTTCCAAGTTTCTAGTTTGATGTCGACGGACCCAAACTGTGTCTCCAATCTGGAACGGATGTGGCACCACCGGTCGGTTCAGTTGTTCTTGGTATGCAGCGGCGATGGGTTCCCAGACTTCTTTCTGGACAATCTGTAGTGCCTGCAAATGGGCTTTTAGAGAGAGGCTATCAGCAAATGAAGCTATACAGGGATCAAAGAAGTTAACGATCGGTGGTGGGGCTCCATACAGGATCTCGAAAGGAGTGAGTCCATGGGGGCCCGGGGTGTTTCGGGCCCGATATAGGGCCAGTGGAAGGAGGACCACCCAGTCTCTAGAGCCAGTTGCCAGCGTTAATTTAGATAAGGTCTCCTTGATAGTTCTATTCATTCGTTCTACCTGCCCTGAGCTCTGGGGACGGTATGCACAATGTAATTTCCAATTGATCCCCAAAAGTTTGGCCACTAACTGACTTACCTGGGAGACGAAGGCAGGACCATTGTCAGAGCCCAACGCCTGGGGCATGCCATACCTGGGGAAGATTTCTTCCAGAAGCTTTTTGGCGACTACTTTGGCAGTTTCATGTTTGGTGGGGTAGGCTTCTACCCATCCCGAGAAGGTGTCCACAAATACCAGCAAGAACCGATATCCATATAGTCCAGGTTTTACCTCTGTGAAGTCAATCTCCCAGTGGGTGCCGGGGCGATGTCCCCGGATCCTGGTCCCTGGGCCTATCCTATGGCGTCCTGCATTCACTTGGGCGCATGCTGTGCACTCTTTAGCCACTTGTTGTAGAATTTTATCTCTCCCCAGCAAATAGTGGGAGCTTTCCTCCCTTTCTAGGAGGGTTTTTATTTTTCCGGAGCTAAGGTGAGTCAGTCTGTGGAGGTATTTAATCAGGTTACGAGTCTGTTGCAGGGGCCACACAGGTTTTTCTTTGAAAGTCCAGAGTCTTAGCATGGGATTGTAAGTGGCCCCCATTTCTTTTAGGAGGTCCCGATCTTCCTCACTATAGTGGAAGGGAGGTTCCTGAATGGAGGGGACCTCTGCCTCGGCCGGCTCTATAGCCAGGAGCTGGGAGGTATCTGAGCTTTCTTGTCTCGCCGCTTCTCGGGCAGTTGCGTCCGCCAAGCGGTTGCCCCTGGCTTCTCGGCTGTCTCCCTTTTGGTGGCCGGGGCAATGGATGATACTCAGTTTTGAG
The DNA here is from genome assembly GCF_907164565.1 of Psammomys obesus. Lineage (NCBI taxonomy): Eukaryota > Metazoa > Chordata > Mammalia > Rodentia > Muridae > Psammomys > Psammomys obesus. The sequence goes on from NW_026594804.1 coordinate 3,396, forward strand.
GGTAAAAACAGAGCCTTAAGCAGGGCCAATATTTCAGCTTTATTTTTGATCTGCTTTCCTTCCGAGGTAAGCAACCCTCTTCTCCGATATATTTCCCCATGGATGTGAGCAGTGGCAAAGGCATAGCGGCTATCGGTATAAACATTGAGCTTCTTACCTTCTGCCATCCGGAGGGCCTGAGTTAGGGCGACGAGCTCAGCCCGCTGTGCCGAAGTGCCAGATGGTAGGGCCTCAGCCCAAATTACCTCAGTCTCGGTGGTGACTGCGGCCCCCGCTCTCCGCTCTCCGTTGTCCAGAAAGCTGCTCCCGTCGGTGTACCAGGTGAAGTCGGCGTCGGGGAGGGGCTGGTCGGTCAGGTCGGGTCGGGTACCATGTACTTCTGCAAGTATCTGGAGGCAGTCATGAGTTTCTGGACCCTCCGGTAGGGGAAGCAGTGATGCCGGGTTGAGAGCTACTATAGGGCCAAAGTATACTCGATCAGTGTCCAGTAGTAGGGCCTGGTAGTGGGTCATGCGGGCATTGGAAAGCCATCGGCCCGGAGGTTGTTTGACCAGGGCTTCCACTGCATGAGGAGCCAAAATTGTTATTGGCTGTCCCATAGTCAGCTTGCCAGAGTCTTTAATCAAGAGGGCAATTGCTGCCACCATCCTCAGGCAGGGTGGCCATCCCGAGGCTACCGGGTCAAGTTTCTTGGACAGGTAGGCTATCGGACGCCTCCATGGTCCCAGTTTTTGAGCCAGGACTCCTTTAGCATATCCCTGTTTTTCGTCTACAAACAGCTCAAAGGGCTTGTTTAAGTCCGGAAGTCCCAACGCGGGGGAGGTTAGCAGGGCCTCTTTTATGGCTGCATAGGCTCTCTGCTGCTCATCTCCCCACGTAAAGAGAGTCCCTTGCTTGGTGAGTGGGTAAAGTGGCGCAGCCATTTCTGCGAACCCTGGAATCCAGAGGCGACAGAACCCCGCCGTACCCAGGAACTCTCTTAGTTGTTTCGGGCTTTTGGGCACTGGAATTTTTAGGATTGTCTGTTTCCGCGCCTCTGTCAACCATCTTTGTCCATCTCTGATTTGGTAACCCAGGTATGTAACCCGCCTCTGGCATAATTGGGCCTTTTTGGCTGAGGCCCGGTATCCTAGAGTTCCTAAAGTCCTCAAGAGGGCCTTTGTTCCCTCCAGACATTTTTCCTCAGTTTCCGCAGCCAGGAGGAGGTCATCAACATATTGGAGCAAGATTAAAGCAGGGTAGTGAACTCTAAAATCGGCCAGGTCCCGGTGCAACGCCTCGTCAAATAGGGTGGGGCTGTTTTTGAACCCCTGTGGGAGTCTAGTCCAAGTGAGCTGACCCGATACTCCCAGTTCTGGGTCCTTCCACTCGAAGGCAAAGATAGGCTGACTCTGAGGGTGGAGCCTCAAGCAGAAGAATGCATCCTTAAGGTCTAATACCGTATACCAGGTGTACGTCGGAGGAAGCCCAGTCAACAGATTGTACGGGTTAGGTACTGTAGGGTGTATATCCTCCACCCTTTTATTGACTTCTCTCAAGTCCTGTACTGGGCGGTAGTCTCCTGTCCCTGGCTTTTTGACCGGAAGGAGAGGCGTATTCCAGGGGGATTGACAAGGCACCAGGATGCCCTGATTTAAAAGCCTCCGAATGTGGGGCCTAATTCCTTGGTAAGCTTCATGCGACATCGGGTATTGCTTAATGGAAACAGGAGTTGCCGATGCCTTTAGAGTGATTACCAGGGGCGGTTGGTGGGTTGCGAGACCCACTCCCCCTGTTTCCGCCCAGGTTAAAGGGAATTTTTCTAACCAAACAGTTATTTTTTGCGGCCGAGGCCTTTCAGATTCGTGAAGCCGGTATTCGTCCTCCAGATCTATGGTTAACACATGTAAAGGCTGTCCCTGAGGCCCAGTAATGTGGGCCTTAGTCCCTTCAAAGTGGATTTGTGCCCTGAGTTTCATTAATAGATCTCTCCCCAACAGAGGATAAGGGCAATCAGGAACGTGTAAAAAAGAGTGAGTCACCTTACCGGTGGCGAGTTGTACTCTTCTTTCAGTTGTCCAACGGTATCTTTTCCCTCCGGTGGCTCCTTGAACCCACGCCGATTTGTCAGTCAGGGGTCCCGGTGTGGTAGTGAGCACCGAATGTTGGGCTCCGGTGTCCACCAGGAAGGTGACGGGTTGCCCCCCCACATTAAGGGTTATCCTGGGTTCAGGGGGAGGCTCCTGACCCCGACTCCCCTAATCCTCCAGGTTTAGCAGGGTGGCCTGGGGCTTAGGCTTCCGTGGCCCTTTTGGTCTTTTTGGGCAGTCTCGAACCCAGTGCCCTTTTCCCTTGCAGTAGGCGCATTGATCTCTGTCTATCCGAGGACCCCTCCAGTCTCCCAGGTCCTGTCTATTCTGCCTCTGCCCTGTCACTACAGTGGCCAGCAATTTACTAAATTCCCTATTTCTCTTGCGGTCTCTAACGTTTTCTCTCTCTTCTGCCTCTCTTTTTAACCTTTCGTCTCTCTCTTCTTGAGTCTCTCTCTTATTGAAAATCCGTTCCGCTTCCTTTAGCAAATCCTGGATCGTACTTTCCCTTAAGTTTTCGAGTCTCTCTAATTTTTTTCTGATATCCGGGGCAGACTGCCAGATGAAGGACATGGCCATATTGGTAGCCTGATTAGGGTCCTCCGGATCATAGGGGGTGTACACACGATAGGCTTCCTTTAGTCGTTCGAGGAAGGCGGAGGGAGACTCCTCTGACCCTTGGGTCACTAACTTAACCTGAGCCAAATTAGTGGGGCGCTTTGCTGCCCCATGGAGACCCGCTATCAGCAACTGGCGATAGAGACGTAAGTGATTCCTACCGTCCTCCGTGGCGAAGTCCCATTCAGGTCGCTCCAAGGGGAAGGCATCGTTGATCTCGTTTGGCAACTGAGTAGGCTGCCCGTTAGCCCCCGGGACGTTCTTACGGGCTTCCAAAAGGACTCGTTGCTTTTCCTCGGTGGTCAGGAGGGCCTGTAACAGCTGCTGACAATCGTCCCAGGTGGGCTGGTGGGTTACTAAAATGGACTCGATTAAAGCGGTGAGTCTAGAAGGGTCCCTAGAGAAAGGGGGATTATTATTTTTCCAGTTATATAGATCCGAAGCGGAAAAAGGCCAGTATTGGAGCTGGCCGTTAGGCCCCGCTCGTAATGGGAGAGCCTGAGATGTGGAATCCGGAGGGGCCTCTCGGCGCCCTCTCAATCGCCCTGCCACCGGGGAAGGAGCTGGTTCCTCCTGAGGTCCGGCCGCGGCGGCTTCTCCCGGCTCTTGGTCGGGGTCTGGGTCCCTATAGGGGGGAGGTTCTTCAGTCAGCAGATCCAACAAGGAGCCGTCGTCTGCTGGCAGTACCGGGGTCGTCGGCGTCTTTTTGCCCTCCGGATTACGTCCTTGGGCCTGCTTTGTTACAGCTGGATAGAGGGCAGACTTAGAGGGTGTGGGGACCAACGGAGGAGGTAGGGCAGGGGCAGAGGGAACTGCAGGGGGAACGGCAGGGGGGCTGGGAGTGACAAACGGCTTGACCCATGAGGGTGGTTCCCGGGCCAGGGCTTCCCAAGTAACAATGTAGGGTATCTGGTCCGGGTGGCCGTGTGGCCCTGAATCCATGATTTTCGCCTTAACCTGCAAAATAATGTCTAGGTTAAAGGTGCCATCTCCTGGCCAGCCGACATTAAATGTCGGCCATTCTGAGGAGCAGAAGGTGTCCCATTTTTTCTTCCGGATCTCTACAGAGTGGTTATGAGCGATGTCTCGGGTATCCTTCCAGTGCTGTAGAGTGAGGCTTAAGGGGGTAGTTAGAGACTGTCCCATGGTTTTAAAAAGACTAACACCAAACACGAATCCGACGAACAATAGACAGACAGTAACACAAACGCAGCGCGCGGCACGACTCTGGCGCCAAACCGAAAGCAAAACTTCAGATGGGGACTGCGAAGAGGGTCCGGATCCCTCGTCCCCCAGGAGAACCACGTAGGCCTCGGACAAGGGCTTCGCCCCGAAAAGTCCAGATTGGGACGTGTTCTCAGACAGGCGGGCTCCGAAAAATCGGGCCCCAGACACTCTTGGAACGTCTTCCAGAGTTGCGGTAGAGAAGTTTTAGGCTCGTCAGCCTCTTCTCTTTCCACCTAATACGGAGCGACTCAGCTGAATCGTACAAATTTTGAGAGATAGAACAGGCAAACACGTGACGAAATGAAGACAACAAAAGACACTCTGCTGGCCAGCTTACCTCCCGATGGAGTCGGTGGTCCTTGGGCGGGGGGTCTCAAAAAAAAAATCTCGGTGGGACCTCCAAATGAAAGACTCTGGCTAGAGCCTCTCTAGACGGGGAGACCCCACTTCCCAAGAATCAGCGAGACCAGCCTTCGGATGCAAGCCGCAAGAGGTTTATTTCGATTCGCGGGTACCCGGGGCGACAAAGCCTTTCGGAAGACTTGCGCGCCCCTCGGTTGGGGTGACGGGTTTTTATAGGGTTAGGGAGCAAGAAGCACATTTACAGAAGCGAGAAGCATAGTTACGGGGATCTGATTGGGGGATTTGAACAAGGCCATAGTTAGGTTACGTATTTGGAGCAGGGAAGGCGGGAAAGCAGATGTGGGCTAAGTCACGTAGCCGGTTTAGAGAAGGCGGAAAGACTCCCGGCTCTTATCTTAGGTGTCCCGATTGTTTCAGGCGCCCAACCGCAGATACCTTGTGGTTGGACACCTGTCCTG
>NW_026594805.1:0-17661 GCF_907164565.1 Psammomys obesus
GTGTGTGTGTGTGTGTGTGTGTGTGTGTGTGTGTGTGTGTGTGTGTGAGATCCACTATATGAACTCAGTGGGACTGTGGGCATGAGGTTCCTGAACTAAGCTAAGGAAAAGAATCAGAGTCTAATAAGGAATGATCCTTTCAAGTTTGATACTTTTGATAATAGTAGGTCAGTGTGACTTTATAAATTTCAGATTTCTTTCAACATTTTAGTTGCAGGCTGGAGAGATGGCTCAGTGGTTAAGAGCACTGGCTGTTCTTCCAGAGGCCTGAGTTTAATTACCAGAAACATGGTGGCTCACAACAATCAGTAATTGAATATGATTCTCTCTTCTGGTGTACATGAAAATAGAGCATTCACATGCATAAAATAAATAAATCTTTAAAAAACATTTTAGTTGCAATATTACACACCCAGGTTTATCTTCTGTGCTAAAATAGCTTCCCCGAATTGTATAATCTATCATATATGGCCTGTTCTCTGGTAGCCACTTCTTAATATCTGACTTGATGGATTTTCCTTTCTCTTTTTCTTGATGGATTTTAGGTGCTTGAAAACAATGAGACTAGAAATATGTGGCAGCTGCGTTTTAGATCTGTGCATGGCATCAGGACATAGTGGACTTTTCAACCCTCGTATGATGAGTGTCCTGTATGCACATACAGATACACACAGTTGCTACTAAAGAAGTTGCTAAATATTCAGGAAACATGGTCTTCAAAGAAATTACCTAAAGCCCAATAATATGTTCATTCAGTCTTTGTCCAATCTATACACTTACAGAATATTCACTAAGAATGGAGGTGTTAATCAAGAATGAGCCTAGCTGTGTTGTAGCTAACATTCTTGGTGATTTAGTATCCCCTCATCCTTCATGCTGTGTCAGTGGGAAGCTGCAGCACACACATGTTCTGGCGGTACCTTTCCTGCCTAACTAGATGTTATTGAGACAGTGTCTCTGTGTATACCAGGATGGCCTCACCCTCCTGCCACATCCTTTCGGTGCCAGGATTACGAACATGTGTCTCCATGCCCAACTTTATTTAATTAAATAATCCTTGAAGGCTTAACTTTCAAAACGAATGAGAATCCAGCTTAGAACGATAGCAAAATATATTTAATTCTTTCTTAAACATTTGAGGTACATTTCAAAAAATATTAAACTGTAGCAGGTTACGTGAAATAATGTTAATGCTGCTGGGAGTTCAACTAGAATAAGGTTTTGGCTTCTGTCTCCCAGAGTTGACCTGATTTCTGTTCATCGAATTCTAAGAGTTACAGCCTAACCTCATCTTACACATTCTGATAAAAAGCTAGGAAAAGATGTTAAGAGCTGGTTTTCTTGCATTAAAACAAACAAACAAACAATAGCAAAACAGCAGAGTGATTGCTAACACAGCTCTGTATAAATGATCCCGATAGAATTGAGGGTTTTTGTTTTGTTTTTTGTTGTTGTTGTTGTTGTTTGTTTTTTGTTTTTTTTTTTTAAGGCGTTTGAGTTTTTTTTCACGTGATCAGCTAATGAATTCAGCACAACTTTCCCCACCGCAGCCCTGTTCTCCTTTCTCCTGCTTAGCACTTTCCAGGTTCTTACTTGTGATGAACAAGCTCTCCCTGGTTAATTATGTATATATTTAGCTACTGCATGTGTTGGGCTTATTATTGTCATCTAATTAGATGTAACTTGAACCTCTTGCTTCTAGAAAAATCATTAAAAATTCTTTCCTAATGACCTAGAGATGACAAAATGTCTGTAAAGTGTGAAGACGCCAACGACACAGGAACAGCATTCTTACAGCATGCTAATCCAGGTGCCGCCGCCATCTCATTAAACGATATTTTGCTGTCATTAACATTTTCACCAAGGAATTGCAGTTATAATTTCCTTGTCAGCTGTCTCTAGATCACTTTACCTTCAAAACTAAAATGCCATATAAAAACATTAAATTGGATGGTTTAATTAAAAAGCTTGTTTTTTTTTTTAATGAAGAAACATATCAGTGTTTCTGAGATCTCATTTACTGTGCTTCACTTTTATTGTTTGAGTAGATTAGTGTCCTGGGCTTCCAGGATTAATATGCATCTTCGGAGCTACACACTCAGAAGCTTAGTTAGCAGAATGTGTAATGTGGTGGGCTCTTACCACCACCAGAGAAGGCAAGAGCCTGCCAGGACAGCACAGCTGTGTTTGTTACACGTGGCACATAAGAGAAAAGCAGAAACAGCCAACAAGTAAACATATGACCAGAGGTGAACATTTACTACTTTTGAAGTATTTCTCTTTGGGGAATTTAGTACACTTATTTTATTCTCAGGTCATAAAGAGGCTTAGTAAAATAAAGAATGCTAATTCGGTGAACCTTTGTGGTATGAGCTCCCAAAGTACTGCTTCCGTCATTCTTCTTTTTTTGTGACCTTTGGCACAGGATGAAATTTTAGTTCAAGTAAAAATATATTGACCATTCATGTTGTGAGATGGAAGTAGAATTATTTTCCAAAAAAAGGGTTAATGCCAATTCATTATTTTAAAGTTTATAGTAGTTGTTCAGTTGAAACAATGTTGTGAATCTATAGTAAAAAAAAATACTAATTTTTTTCTTACCATTTATTCTTATTGAAGCTTCCAAGAATTATTAAAATGGCTTACAAAATATTCAAGATTAAATTTCCCGAGCTGTGACTTTTATCATCATTCGTTTTGTGTATGTTTAAAATAATGCTTTCTTTACTCTAGAATGTTTCTGAAAGTACCATGATATTGTCCCCTTTATTGTAAACACATTTAAATTCAAAAGATACTTTCTTCAATATGTGCCCACTTTCTTATACTATCTTCATGTATCGGAACAATTAAATCCTACATTAATGTATGTTGGATATTTATTTATTTTGACAAATTTTCCTTTGCTTCAAATAATAAATATCATCAAAAAATTTAATAACAGAGACTGAAGAGATAGCTCAGCAGCTAAGGGCACTGGTTGCTCTTCCTGAGGACCTAGGCTGGATTCCCGGCTCCCACATGGCTGCTCACAACAACCTATAATTCCACTTACAGGGAACAGATGTCCTCTCTGGCATCTGTGGGCACCAGGCACACTCATGGTCCACAGACACACATGCAGCCAAAATACCTCTACACATAAAATAGTAGTTTAAAAATTGTAAAATCGATGTCCACTCTTAATCTTTTTATATGTAAACTGTGTTACAGACAAGGACACACAGCACTGTTATTCTAGTGATGCACAGATGGAAAGGCCTGCTTTCTCTTACAGAGGTTTAAGAACAATTCCCCAGAAAATGACAGAGTGAAATTTTCATGGATCCATTGAGAAAAGGAGAAATTGCCCTGCCTGGCTAGTCAGTGCCCTGTGGCCATGTGTCTGTGAGCGAATGCTGAGAACAGTGAGGTGCCCAAGTCACCACAGGTGCCCTGAGTGATCACTGGTGCATTCTGAACGTTCCAAGTTTGCAGCCTTTGTATACTGCAGAGGCCCTGCCTGAGCAGAACGCGTTCCTGTGCAGAAGGCTTACATTGACTCAGTCTGTACTTACTGGCTGGCTGATCTTTCTGCCTGCATAGTGTTCCTCTGCTTTACCAGGTCTCCACAGTGCTGTTCTCTCTCCGTGCCTCTGTGCCCTTGCTCAGTCTCACACCAAGAACTTTCCACAGCTCTTTCCTCATTTGGCTTGTGTTTGTTCATCTTTTACGATTTGACATGTTTCATTCTGTTTCTCTCATGTATGTGTCTTTTCCATCAAGAACGCTTACTGGCCACAGAGTGTCTGGTAAGACACAAAGTTGTGGGGTTTCTTTGTTTTTTGTTTGTTTGTTTTGTTTTTTAAAACTAAAATAACCAAGGAGCTGGGGCCTCTCTCTCTCTCTCTCTCTCTCTCTCTCTCTCTCTCTCCCTCCCTCCCTCCCTCCCTCCCTCCCTCCTTCCCTGCCTAACCTGGAGACTATTAGCTGTAGTTTTTTCTTGATTGCTTTCCTTCTGTCTCCTTCCCAACACGGTCTCAGTTTGAGACAGGATCTCTCAATGTAGCTCTGGTTTGCCTGAAAATTAAGATTCTTCTTCCCCAGTCTCTCAGATGACTGGACTTACAGGTGTGTACTGTCACACTCAGCTAGGACACGGCTACATTAATATGATAGCATATTTCACTTAGCTAATTAGGGGAGCATGCTCTCAGGAAGCTTCCACAGTCCCACATCAGATCCCACTAAAGATACTGAAACACATTCTTCTAAAACTAAGCAGACAAGCCCCAACAGTCCACAGTTCTCCACCACGGGCAGCAAGATAGCACAAAAAGAAAAAACATCAACTGAAGGGGAAAAGGGTGTGTTTTCATCTGACTCCTTACTCATCATGTCCCTGAGTTTGCAGACCCTGGCCATGGATCTGCAGAACCCAGGTCCTTACTCATCTCAGGCAAGCACTGTAGCACAGAGCTCCATTCCCAGCCTCACCGCTGAGTCTTGATGCGTATTTAGTATAGCACCTTTTTGCTGACAGTGCAGCTTCTACCTCTGTCTTTCTTAGAGCAGGATATTACTGATCATAAGCTACAGCATGCAGTTCTTCAGCCTGGCACCATCCATGACATTTTCAAGGTCCTTGGCTAACAGGGTTCTGCTTCTAAGGTCGAATGTTATCTGTGCCACCATCAACAGAAGTAACATTGAGGGACATCTCAGTGGACCAGGCTTCTGAGTGACACAGGTCACCTTTGATCCACGCTATAGGTAGAACTGAGTCCCATGAGCAGAACTACTTATAAGAAAGGCTAATCCCAAGGAAAGGGATCGTGTATGAGGACCAGGCAGTAATGTCACCTGTGTGAAGCTCTTGTTGAAATTGTTAAAGGAAGGCACCTTGGACAGGTAGTTATTAGTGTACTTCTGATTAAACGGAGACGCAGAACAGAGGTACTTTTCTCCTCAAATGCAGTGATTGTCTTACCTATGATAACCACAGAAAATGATTTTAAGCACTTAGGACATATGGATTTTTCACTCGTTCTTCTTTTCTTTACTAGGACGGACATACAATGATCTGAACCAATATCCTGTGTTTCCATGGGTATTAACAAACTATGAATCAGAGGAACTGGACCTGACTCTTCCAGGAAACTTCAGGGATCTGTCAAAGGTAATAATAAAATGTGCAAAAAGCTCTGCTGTATAGGAGTTACAGCAGAAAGGGGGGAGCAGTCTGTCAGAGTGCTCATACTAAGTGAAAGTCTATGAGAAAGTTGTTCCTTCTTCTGGAGATCAGTCTCTAAGTCTTAACCAACTCCCACCATGGGAATTATGCAGATATCAATGACATTCTGAACACACTTGGAGAAAAAAAGAGTGTTTGAGAAAGCAAGTTCAGGAGGAAGTGGAGTGGGGTTAGTCATGAGTAAAAATCTAGTTAGTGCAAAGCATGGCATCCACTCACTCCTGTGCTGTATTCCTGAAGTGAAGAAGAATGCTGTCCTGACCACAGAAACAGGCCACCAACATGAAAGGCTTAACTCTTGAGGAGGAAGGAAGGTAAGTTAGCAAGGGTCTGTTCAGATGGAGAAGATGGGACCCTCAAAAAAGACTCACGAGGATAAGGAACACAAAGCAGATATGTAGTAAGTTAGCCTGATTTTCCGGAGAAACAGTAACTGGACTGCCACACTGACGTACAGCTAAGAATGAGAAGTGACCCGAAAGCAGCTGAGCAGCCTGAACTCCCATTGACTTCTGTGAGCCATGCCCCGTGCGTCAGTTATTAAACTGTGCATGCTTTGTTATGCCTAGCATACCACTTAAATCCCAGCTCCACACGCCCAGCATGGAACGTTAGACAAATTTATCCACTTTCTCTGAGTACCGAAACAGTGATAATCAGGTCATGGTGATGAGTTCTGATGAGTTGGTAGGTATGTGTGGCCTGACACAATTAGTTAGTGCTGTGTATATTGGTTAGAATTCTCAGTCCTTGACATAAGCCATACACTCTGAAATTATCTTTCAAGTAGTGATGATGCCAACCGTATACTCCTGTTGTAGGGTATATGCTATACAGACACACACTTTACATAGTTCCCAGTGTAGAGGGGTACTCACTGGGTATTGCCAGTGTAGAGGGGTACTCACTGGGCATTGCTGTGGTAGAAGGGTGGACATTGCCAGTACAGAGGTCTCCTCATTGGACATTAAAGCAAAACCTACTTGATGCAAAGGTAACAGTTAAAGTTGCTCTTTAAAGTCTTTTCTGTGTGGGCCAGAGCAACATGTCTCAGCCTCAGATGGTAAAGGTGCTTGCTGTCAAGCTGACCTGTACTCATTCCCCAGGAGAAAACACTCTTACTCCACACATATACACATACAAACACAAACACACATACTCACAAACACACATACACTAAGTGTGATTTTTTTTTAAATGTAAAAAGTCTTTTTAACATTGAATAGATACTATTTATTAGATATTACAAGTATGAGTATGTATGAAAATGATGAATTATAGTGTAGATTTTCAAGGACCATGGCACGTTGTATGCAAATTTTATATACTTCTTAGTTTTTATCAACTTGCTATAAACTAGAGCCTCTTGGGAAGAGGGAACCTCACTTGAGGAATTGCCTGCATCAGATTGTCCTGTGGGAGTGTCAATGGTACATTTTGTTAATTGCTAGTTGATGTAGGAGAGCCCAGCCCACCGTGTGCCACCTCTCAGTAGATAGGCCTGCTTTGTCTGTACAAGAAAGTAGGCTGAGCAAACCAATAAGCAGCACTCCTCCAACTCCTCCATGGGCTCTGCTTCAGTTCCTGCTTCCTGCCTTGGCTTCTCTGGATGATGGACTATGACCAGTGAGCAAGAATAAAATCTCTCCGGGTTGTTTTGTTGCTGTTGTTGTTTTAAAATCATGATGTTCTATCACAGCAACAAAAAGAAAATTAGGACACTTCATAGCTAACTACTATTATAGTTATTTGAGATTCATTTTTTAAAAGGATGAACAGTCCTTTTGATTTGAAACCCAACTATAATGTTATTGTCAAAAGAAACTGTACACCAAGATTTTTTCTGTTCCTCCATTCATTCTGTCAACAAATGCTTAACGTGTGCTCATTATATATGCAGAAAACAGGCTCTGCACAAGGTAGATGAGCCCAATGGGAATGAGACAGAGTAGCCTCTTGCAGAGAGATCAGTCCTGCACTAAGAAGAGAACTCAGTTCATGGGAATAGGAGATTAGCAGTGGTGAGGGTGCAGGAGAATGAGAGCTACTGCGGAGTGTGCTCCGATACTCCCAGGTAGTTTGTCTCATACCTTCTTGAAACACTGATACAGCCAAAGAAAATACAGTGTTGGTTCTATGGATTGTAGGAGATGTCTGCTAGGGTGTTTGTAGAAATAACAGAATTTTAATTTATGCATGTAAAACAGTAAAACCATTGGTGTTGGGATACACGGTACTAATGATTGAACTGAAGGCCTTGTGCCTGCCAGGCAAGGGTTCTACACCAAGCCACATCCCAAGCCGTTCTTTTGTATTTTATTTTTTTATTTATTCTCTTTTTTATTGCACTTATTTATTTTTTTATTTATTACAATTTATTCACTTTGTATCCAAACGGTAGCCCCCTTCCCTCTTCTCCTCCCATGCCCCTTCCCCAGTCCACTGATAGAAGAGGTCCTCCTTCCCTTTCCCCTGATCCTAGCCTATCAGGTCTCATCAGAATTGGCTGCATTGTCTTCCTCTGTAGCCTCATAAGGTTGCCCCTGCCCCCATAGGGGGAGGTGATCAAAGAGCCAGCCACAGAGTTGTATTTTATTTTAAGTTGTAATTTATTTTAAGAAAGGGGTTTCACTAAGTTGCCCATGTGACCTTGCTCTCACTCTGGAGCCAGACCAAACTTGAACCTGGGATCTTTCTGCCTCAGCCTCCTGACTACCTGGGGTGACAACCTATGCCTATCAAGTAACTGGAAGAGCTGGCTCATTCAGCCAGTTCTATGTGTGCCTCCTTTGGCAGCTTTGCCTTTTATGACTTACATATACTTCCCCAGTTTTACAAAGTGTGAAATAAATAGCAGTGGCAAAGAGGCAGAATCTGAGTAAACCAGGGAACATGAACTATCTCCTTTTGTTAAGCATGGAGTTGGCTCTTGGTTCTGGGCTGGTTGACTGCATGAGTGGCAAAGGGAGGTGGCTTTTCCCTTCAGCTCTCCCATCATCCATGCCCATGCATTAGCAGTCTATTATTTTCATTCTGTCAAACTGACAGGATGAAAAAAATGTTAGCAAATTAAAGCCTCTTGATATGTTAATAAATTACCCTTGCGTTGTTCCCATGCTTCACTGAATTTCTTAATAGGAACTTCTGTATAGATGGGCTAGGAACTCAGGACTACCCTTTGTAAAACTCACTAATACACAAGATTTTAATGTATGGAAATCTGTGTTAGTGTGCACCAACAGGAAACTGACATTGAAAGAATAATAGACCTGGAAGGAGAGAAGATGTGGGTAAGAGTGCTCCTCCAGGAGTAGCCACCACCAAGAGGCACATGGCTTCTTGCAGCTGGAAGAGATAGAGCAAAAGGTTTCTGTTTCCCCAAACCTTAAGAAAGTACTGAGATTATTAAATGATATTAACTGGGAATAGCTAACAAAAAAGGAGTTATTTTTAAATCAAAGATTTGGAGTCTCAATCTAAGCAGCAATTCTAGAATCAGCAATCAGTAGTTTTAGGGTTTGTTTATGCTAACATTTGAGGTCCCAAATGATTTCATGTTCCTTACTGCCTATAATATTAGAGAAACTATGAAATACACAAACATGAAAAAATTACCTTTCTTTATATCACCAACTTACACTCTTTCTGTGGCTTCTAATCATGCCAGGAACCTTTTGAGTTAAAGGTTGACAGAAATTAGCACAAATCAGCTCAAACAAGTCAACATCATTGGTTCTTATAACTGAAAGGCTCAGGGAAGGCTTTGGCTTTTCAGCAAGATTTGCTCAGTGCCTCAGATAATGCCACAATGTGTCGCTTGCCCCTGTAGAGTTCAGACTCAGCATCGACTCCACAGCCCATGCTACTTCACACTCTATTCTCTCTCTAGTCATAGAAGGGCTGCAGTAGCTCCTGCCTCATAATTTCCCCCACAAGAACCCAGCCCAGGACAGGTGGAAGAAAAGGAAACTTATTTCTCTGCAGATGTCACTGATGCTGCTTGAGAGGGGCGGGGCAGCCACTTGCAGATGGAGCTGGAGGTCAGGTCTGGGTGATGTGGGGACCCTGGCCTCCCCTGGTGATGGGGGAAAGAACAGAGCGGAGCAGGGACTTTAGATTCTTGTACCTGAAGGAAAGGAAGTCACTTTCTGTGGCAGAGTGTGAACTGAAATATACCTGAGCAACCATCAGCTGCTAACAGCTCCTCAGCTAGGAGTGGGGTCTCAGGAATCCTTCATCCGTGCTGCAGCGTTGCTAGTGTGATCTTGTAAGGCTAAACACGCTGCTGTAAGCTCAGGAGTTCGCTGGCAGTGTCACGTCCAGAAGACAGCTCTCCCCAGCACTGCTCCTCGTTCTCGGCTTCTTACGTTTTCTCCGTAGTTCTTCTGCAGCATTCCCTGGCCTTTGGGGTGAGGTGGTTGAAATAAATGTCCCATATAGGACTGCACATTCATTTCCCCAGTAAAATGTCTCTGAACTAACCACTACAAAAACAAGTTTCACTGACCAGTTGAAAGCAGCACAAACACTGTGTTCTCTTTCTTTCACTGGGTTTCACTGGTGAGGCTTCCAGTCTGCCCTATTACCCAGAAGTCTTCACAACGAGATACCAGTTTTCTATTGCATATTTTAAAGTAGCATCTACTATCTAACAAAAGCATCCAAACAAACACTTAACTTGCCATTTTCCAGGATACAGACAGCAACAACAATAAATACATGAATGAATGAATGAATGAATGAATGAATGAATGAATGAATGAATGAATATTTCTTGAGTGATATACCTGCCTTGATCCCTGATTTCAGGGACTGGTCATGGCATAAACTGGAGATGACTGTCTTACTTTTACAAAGTCTATGCCACAGTCAGGTACATAGCATTGGGTTCTAAGTACTCAGAGAACTGAATCTTGGAGGGGGTGGGAGAAGAGTGCTCTTTTTACTAGATTCTTAGAAAGATAGCCCTAGAGTTATGAAGCCATTTTTCTTCTACTAATCTTAAAACCAAGAATAACAGCTGAACATCAAAATATGGGGAACTCTGCAGATGTCTGTGTTCAAGCTCTTAGAGAATAGGCTTGTTTCTAAGTTCTCACACCTAATTTTCTCTTCTTTAAAATGAACATAGGATACATATTTAATAGTGTTGAAGTGCAGACAGGGCCTCTATGCTGGCTTGGTTTTGGGGTTTGTTGCAGTTTTGTCAACTTAACACAAATTGGGTCATTTGGCAAGAGGGAACCTCAATTGAGAAAATGCCTCCATCAGATTAGCCTGTAGGCAAGTGTGCTCGGTATTTTCTTTATTAATGGTTGATGCAGGAGGGCCCAGATCACTCTGAGTCCTAGAAGGTAAAAGAAAGATAGCTGACAGCAAGCCTGGAGAGCAGTCCAGTGAGTATCACTCCTGCATGGCCTCCACTTCAGTTCCGGGCTCCAGGTACCTACCTTAAGATCCTGTCCTGACGTCCTCATTAATAGACTGTAGGTGAAATAAGCCCTTGACTCCTCAAGTTGCTTTTGGTCATGGTGTTTTATCACAACAATAGAACCTTAATGAGGACAGCCTCTAATGTCACATTTGGTGCACTAGGGGCATTCAAGGAGTGGTGGATACAAAGTAGATTTTCCATAACCCCCTGAATTTCTCTATTTTAGGTATGATTGATTAAAAAGTCTAGTGGAAGGGTATTTGATTCAGCTAAATCACTTTTAAGTCAAGTAAGATTTTTAAAAAATCACTCAACAATACCTTTTCATGACACAAATTGTTTTATCATCTCCTTAAATGCCAAAACACTGATCCTACGTGTTAATTAAAATATGAGCTGTACATTTATTTAGAATGAAATGGGTTTTTTTTAAATAATTTTATTCTTTTCCTGACCATCTTTATAAAACCAATGAAGAGCATGGCGTAGGTTTTTTTTTTTATTTAGACATTTTTTAAAATTAGACTGCACATGCTCAACTCTCACCCATTATAGACTATAACTGATTGACAAAGTAGTCTGTCAATGACCATTCTTTGCAGTACCGGCCACCAGAAGGAGGAGATATTTTTGCCTTCAGTTTATATAGATACTCCTTTTTGTAAAATTTGTCTAAACAGGATACATATTATTGCCTCAGTTATTTATATACACTCACATGAATTTGACTTCCAGGTTCTAGTGGTTACATGAATCGCAGTCTCTGCTCGTTACAGGATAAATGGGATTTTCCATCCCCCAGCCATGACTTCTGATAAATGAAATCATTTTATCACAGAACCAAATAGTGACATGAACTTAAGACATCACACATGCGCGCACACACATTCACGTACACATACACATGCACGAACACACTCATTCACTGAGTGGAAAATCTATTTTGTTAACACGAGAGTTGTTTGACTGGCAGATGAGGCTGAGCTTAGCCAATTCCCACATTATTATGCCACTTAAAAAGAGGAAGTGATAAAGCCTGAGGCTTTGAAATGTGGCAGCACAATGCATGTGCTGAGGTGTGAATGTTGCTGAATGCCTGTGCACATTGAGTAGAGGTGATTAAGCTGGAGAAGGAGCAGCCCAGAAAGCTGTAGAGCTTTTCAGTTGTTCTTGTCTTTTATTTCCACCATAAACAAAAATATTCAAAGTGAAAGTTTTATTAGGATAGTGTATAACCTGCCTGATGATGAAGTTTCAAATGGAAAAGAAATCAATGTACCAATCTTTTAAAAATGAGTGATGGAATTGATAATTTTTGACAGCCTAGTAAATAAAAAATAACTGTAGTAACATTACTGTAGTAATTAATTACTATATCAATTATAGAATAACTATTGACATTAAGATAGTAATTAATATAGTAATGATTTTGGCAAGTTTGTCAAGTTAAACTGGCTTCAATTTAAAAGAGAAAGTTTTGCAGACCTAGTGTTTCTAAGGAATCCGGACTGGGTCGGTGTTGCAAAAACGTGCTCTGAGGATATCACTGTAGCAACCTGCTCTAGTGTTGATCTGACTAGGTCTCAGTAGATGAGCAAGGAGGCCTTGCAGTCCCACCATAGATGGCTTTCTTCCCAAATACTAGCAGCCATGTTTCTTTCCATCAACTCTGATTATGGGTTCATGTCTACATTGATTACAATGGTCACGCAGGATATACTGGTAGACAGTTTGACGTTCTCAGTGGTCAGCCCACTTGAACCAGGTATACTAAAAATGAACAAGGAACAGTTCATAAAGGAAGGAGAAATGGACAGAAATAATAGTTTCTCCTTTGCAGGAGCTGGACTTAGGTGTACCTTCATGTATTGGGAATTACTGTCCTTTCCCCAAGTGTGCTTTATGAGGTGCTTAGTCATGGTTTTGGCGTGTGCATCCCCTTTTCACTGATTCCTCGGAGCTCTTAGTCCCTTGATCATGTCCTCTAAATATTTCCACCTTATTGTTTGCCTTTTTTTTTTTGACTAAACATAAACATTTTGTCTAAAATTCCCACAAGGAAGTGGGAAATGGATGCGATATTCTGTTGTTATTCTAGTAGGTCTGTATTCATTCAGTGTCACTCAGCTAAAAAGAGCCTGGCACTGTCCTGGTGCTGGTAATTCAAACAGAATAGGTTAGCTGTTTCATTTAAGGGCCAGTCTATTGAGCAAAATGAGTTACAAAATCACCTCATCTCACTAGACACTGTCTGTGAAGCTTCCAGAAGGAAATCTGAGCCCTTCCAAAACCGTGAGTCAAAGGGCAGAGGCGTCTGTAGGAATGAGTCCTGCATTGTCATGAATATGGTTTTCAAGATGATGTCATATAGTTCATGACTGGAACAAATGGAAATGATAAGAATTTAGGAGGCCTCTTTCATAGATGTTCTTACCCTTGATTATTACAGTGAAAGAGAACAGATATATTAGAAGATAAAGGATATGATAAGGATGTTGAAACTCCCAAATAGCTTTCCTTACAAACCAAACATATTGAATCAGCTTCAAGCTGTTTCTAGCACCCAAAAGCAATAGGATCTGTAAACTGGAGAGCTACAAACTAAGCTTGAGATCTGTAACACAAGGGCATAGGACCCTGATAAGGTTCTGACATTTCCCTACCTTTCTTCTCTTCTGTCCCATTTCCTCCCCCCTTCTACACTTCCTTCCTTCTTCTATTCCTTCCTCTCCCTTCCTTCCTCCCTTACCTTTCTTCTTCCATCCCTCCCTCCCTCCTTCTGTCCTTCCTTCTTTGGGCCCGACCTTAAAAGGTTTTCTGCCTCTACCTCCCACAAGCTAAGATTACAGGTGTGTACCAACATGCCTACATCATTCCATTTGTTTCTGGGTCTTTTGTTTGTTTTGTTTTGTTTTGTTTTGTTTTGTTTTGTTTTTTTGGTGGATAAGGAAGCAAACAGGCAGTTCTAAAGAAAAAACAATCACACAGAGATCCTAATTTTATAGTCAGCAATGAAACTGCAGCACAGTAGTATGGACAAAGGGCTCATCAGGTACCTGCCTGTTTTCATCTGGTGAAGTTAGGTGAAGGAACACCTTGTGGAACCCAGACACTTGTGTGAATCACTCCAGAAAATGGATGAGGAGACAGTATCTTAGGCAAATAGTGTTCTTAGTAATCATAGTGGCAGGTAGTGGCCACAGCAACATTTTAAGCAATCCGATAGAAATTCAATACTTTGAACACTGGCATGCACATTTCCTGTTTTAGTAACAGAATACAGTGCTGGAACTGCTGTAATGGACCTCATGTATCTCCTTGAAAGCCTTTTTAATTCTTAAAAATTAGAATCTACTTTGATGAAACTTATCATTCTTTATGTGAGTTGACATTTATCACCTATTCAAATTAGATCAGCTTTGTATCCAGATTTTTCTCTCATTAGTACAGTTTATCATACAATATTTACCCAATAGTTTTTTAACTTACAATGTTTTGGTCATTTTTCTTACCTTATGGATGCTTATTCAAAAAAAATTACTTGATGTATATAGTATAAAAGGTTTTAATGTAGACAATAATAATAGATCAAGGCTAAAGGAACAGAAAGAGAAAATGGAAAAAGCAATTCACTTATATATCAAAAGAATTCTCACCCAAATACATAAAAGTACAGCCTAAGTGGACCATGTTCTATTGTGTTTGCAGCACACAGACAGATAGATAGATAAATAGGGATAGAGATAGAGATAGATAGATAGATAGATAGATAGATAGATAGATAGATAGATAGACAGACAGACAGACAGACAGACAGACAGACAGGTGATAGGTAGAGAAATGAAATATGGATAGATACATTCCCTGAATAACCAAAATCTCTATGCATTTATCAGGATTTTTTCAAACAGTAAAAATCACAAAATTGTTCAAGATAAAGAGCCTTTTTTTGTGGCACTCTGGTTTGAGGCAGCTTTCTCTCCTGGACCTTTAAAGAGTGGATGGTAAGGGATAGAAGTGGAGGACCGAATATCATATGTTCGGTAGGTGCGACAGTTTTTTGTTGCAACATAAGCAATCTCTGCCCAATGTTACAAGGAATATGAATCTCTGGACACATGTCACTTAATTCTTTCAAGATATCAATAGCGTTTTGGTAAGTTTTATAAGCTTACTAGTCCCTTTAAAAACAACAGGGTTTATAGGTCTAGAAAGCATATTTTAGACTCTGCCTGACCTTTGTGTGAGATTTTATGTTATGTGTCAGTGTCCATTTGCAGCATAAAACAGCAGTGGATCTAATACCAAGTTTTAAACTCTTGAAGTGGAAAGCACAGCAATGGCTATATCTAAATGCTACCACTGATGGAAAAGGAGACTAGTTCCTATTGCCAGCTATGTGTCAACTTTAGGAAATATAACTATGTTTTCACCAGAATTTTTTTCTGCCTTATTTTTTTTATTTCAGTTAGTTATTCACTTTACATCTCAATTGTAGCCCTCTTCCTCCTCTCTTCCCAATCCTTCCCCTCTACCCCTCCCTCATTCCCCTATTTCCCCTTCCCTGCCCTTCAGAAAAGGGGACACACACACACACACACACACACACACACAATCCCCAGCACATCCAGTCTCCTCAGGACTTCCTCCTCTTTCACAGTTTCCTAGCAAGGCAGCCACACCAGGATGAGATGATAGAAAGGCATGCAACAGAGACCATGTCAGAGACAGCCCAATCCCTCTTCTGGGGGACTCACATGGAGGCCAAGCTGCCCATTGGGTATATATGTGTAGAGGGTCCAGGTCTAGTACATGCCTGGTCCTTGCTTGGTGCTTGCTCCGCAAGCCCGTCCCAATCAATTGGGACACTGTTGGAGCTCTTGTGGAGCTCCTGTCCCCTTCAGGTCCTTCTATCCTTCTCTCACTCGTCTACAAGGCTCCCTACGCTCCACCCAAGTTTGGCTGTGAGTCTTGGTTTCTATTTCCATCCATTGCTGGGCAAAGCCTCTCAGAGGACAGCCATGTGAGGCTCCTATCTGCAAACACAGTAGAGTATCATCAATAGTGTCAGGGGTTGGCTCTCTCCCATGGTGTGGGTCTCAGGTTGGGCCAGCCATCCTTGCACATTCTCTTGATCTCTGCTATATCTTTTTTTAATTGAATTTTTATTTTTTATATTAATTACAGTTTATTCACTTTGTGTCCCAGCTTTGGCCTCCTCTCTCATTCCCTCCCAATCCCACCTTCCCTCCCTCATCTCCTCCCATTTCCCTCTTCAAGTGCACTGATAGGGGAGGTCCTCCTCCCCCCTTTCATCTGACCCTAGTTTATCAGGTCTCACCAGGACTGGCTGCTGGTCTTCCTCTGTGGCCTGGCAAGGCTGCTCCCCCCTCGGGGGGGGGGGGGCAAAAAGCCTGTCACTGAGTTCATGTCAGAGACAGTCCCTGTGCCCCTTACTATGGAGCCTACTTGGATACTGAGCTGCTATGGGCTACATCTGAGCAGGGGTTCTAGATTATCTCCATGAATGGTCCTTGGTTGGAGTACCAGTCTCACAAAAGACTGCTGTGCCCACATATTTTAGTTTTATTTCCTTGTGGAGCCCCTGTCCTCTCCAAGTCCCAATATTTCCCCCTTTTTTCATAGGATTCACCAGAATATTTTTTCTTTATTAATTACACTTTATTCACTTTGTATCCCCCCTGTGGCTCCCTCCCTCCTCCCCTCCCAACCCCTCCCTTCCTCCCCTTTCTGTACCAATGCCCCTCCCCAAGTCCACTGATAGGGAAGGTCTTCTTTTCTTTCCTTCTGATCCTAGTCTATTAGGTCTCATCAGGAGTTGCTGCATAGTCTTCTTCTGTAGCCTGATAAGGTTGCTCCCCTCTCAGGGGGAGTTCACTAGAATTTTTAACCAGATTAATCTGCCAGATTCATATAGGATTCACACTGCAATACTCACTTAAGCTATCAAAAGATGCCATAAATTACAATCTTATCAATTGAGAAGTAGACAGATGTTAGAAGGAGTATGAGAGAATCTGATGCCTCTTTGGATTGAATAAGAAAGAATGCCATCAATAGCAACATTTGACTCTCCTCCAAAACAACTGGAAGCTTTTTTTTTCTTTTATAAAGATTGTTTCTCCTTTAGTACTATAGATTTTAGTATGTTTAGCCTATATTATATGTCTAATAATCACATATGAGTGAGTATATAGCGTGTGTATCTTTCTGTTTCTGGATTACCTCACTCACGATGATCTTTTTTAGTTCCCACCATTTGCCTGCAGATTTCATGATTTTCTTGTTTTTTTAATAGCTGAGTTGTATTCCATTGTGTAAATGTACCACAATTTCTGTATCCATTCCTCCGTTGAGGGACATCTAGGTTGTTTCTAGATTCTGTCTATTACAAATAAAGCTGCTATGAACATGGTTGAGCAAATGTCCTTTTTGTATAGTTGATCATATTTCAGATGTATGCCTAGAAGTGATATAGTCCTAAAGAAGCTAAACAACAAGGAAGACCCTAGGGAAGATGCTCAGTCCTCATTTAGAAGGGCAAATGTGATAGACATAGGAAGCAGGAGAAGACAGAGAAGAGGACAGGAGCCCACCACAAAAGGCCTCAGAAAGACTCTACTGATGGAAGCAGAGGCCGAGACTCAGAGCCAAACTTTGGGCAGAGTGCATGGAATTTTATGAAAGAAGGGGGAGATTGAAAGACCTGGAGAGGACAGGAGCTCCAAAAGGAGAGCAAAAAAAAAAAAAAAAATCCTGGACCCTGGTGGCCCTGCAGAGACTGATATCCCAACCAAGGCCCATGCTTGAAGAGGACCTAAAACCCCTGCTCAGATATAGCCCATAGACTTAGTCTCCAAGTGGCTTTCCTAGTAAGGGGAACAGGGCCTGTCTCTGGCGGGCTCTCTTATCACTTCCCCCTGGGAGGGGGGGGGTGCAGCCTTGCCAGGCCACAGAGGAAGATGATGCAGCC
>NW_026594806.1:0-1193 GCF_907164565.1 Psammomys obesus
GGTCAATGTGGGATACATAGTGAGATTCTGTTCCAGAAAAAAAAAAAATGAACAAAGGGCAAATGTAAGTGAACGTGACAAGTTACAGTGAGCGAGTTGCCCACAGGAGACCAGTGTGCCTGCTTTCATTTCACGCCTCAGACACCTAGGGTCTCCAAGCCAGAGTTTGCAGACAGGAAAAGGAGGATGGGGTAGAAGTTGGAGAGAGCAGTCGCAGCAGGGTGGCCAACAGAGAGGAGAGAGACTGAGTATCTGTCATTAAAAAAAAAAAAAGCCATCCTCGCTTCCTGCACTCACTCTTCCCAGAGTGCAGCCCCAGCCAACAGCATCTGCTGCACCTGGGGACCTGTTACAGACGCAGGTGCTCCCACTGCTGCAGCCCTGCAGGGTAACAAACTGCGCATCGGATACAGCAGCCTTTCAGCAGCCACAAGGTGGGTCTCATGCAGCACCCTCGCTCCAGCTACCTGAAAACCAGTCTCCTTGATAAACTTCCAATAGAAAGACATCATAAGGCCAAGCATGGTTGTGTATGTCTCTGTGTGGGCACATACACGAATGCAGGTATGTGCATGTGTTCGTATGAAGAGTACACACGCAAGTGGAGGCGAGAAGTTGACCTTGGGTGTCTTTCTTGGCCAGGGAGCTCTATGGATCTGCCTTCTCCACATCTCTAGTAATGTGATTACAAGTGCACAGGCCACACCCAGCTTTTGCTTACATGGGTGCTAGGTATGGAACTGAAGATGTCATGCTTAAGGATTGCATGCTTTACCAAATGAGGTTTCTCTCCAACCCCAGAAGCATTTGGGGTGCTGATGCAAGAGGGTTTAAAGTTCTGAGCCGGCCTGTGCTGAAAAGTAAAACCCGTCAAAACAACAACAACAAAAGATAGAGCCCACAAAACTAAAGCAAACCATTTATAGCTGCTGAATACAGTGAAAGATTAGAGAGATAAAGACTACTCAAGGAAAGCTTAAATGAACTCAAGGATTTTGACAGATGTCAAAATCTGATGATTCAGGCAAAAATGAATACTTAAAAGTAGAATGACAGTGGGAGAGGTTTATGAATGTAACTGTCCCCAGAACCGGTGCTCTGGGTAGGGTTATTAAATAGACTTGGTAATTATGCTTTGTGAATCTTTGTGTGTGTGTGTGTGTGTGTGTGTGTGTGTGTGTGTGTGTGTGTGT
>NW_026594807.1:0-3863 GCF_907164565.1 Psammomys obesus
GGGGGGGGGTGGGCACGGCCCCCAGGTAGTCTATCAGAACATCAGAGGGGAGCAGTGACCTGCTCACAGACATTAACAACAACCCCGCAGCAGCGGATGGTTCTGATAGGCTCCTGGGGGCCATGCACCCCCGGGTGAGAATCACTGGTGGAGGGGGGGGGGGGGGGGGGGGGGGGGCTACAGAGAAGGGGGGGGGAGCACATGGAGCCTGTGAGTCCAGGCAGATGGAGGCATCAGAGTCCCGAGTGTCAGACTGGAGTGAGAGCAGTGTGAGGGCTTCCTGTCGGGGGCAGGGAGTGCGGTGCCAACTGTGGTTCCTGCTGAGGACTGAGGTGGGCAGAGAGGCTGAAAGAGGTGGTTGATACATACAGGTGATGGGAGATAGTGTGGCTGGTTTCCATGGGAGGCAGATAAAGGAACTCAGGGAAGGAGGTGAATGTTAAAGGAAAAGGAGTCAGGGACTAGAGTGCCCAGGAAAACAACTATCAGCCCATCAGCAGATCAGAGTGAAGGTGGGCACTTCTGTGTGGAAATGGGCATTCTCTGAACAGGAATAGGGGCAGAAGACAAAAGCATGCACAGACAGGAACACAGTAGAGCATGAAAGACCCATTTCTGCTTTCATGTGTTTTAGAAGAACCTGAAAGCAATGTGTATGTCACCTAGTGCTACAGATGCAGGATGCTTGGAGGATCCCATAGTTCAGGACGGGAGGAGGCAAACTCTTGAGTGCCTAGGTGTGGGGATATAGTGGTATGCATGACTCTAGCGTAGAGAATGCAATGAAACCCTGGGTGCCAAGGACAGAGTCAGGAAAAGGTCTGCTAGAGCATTCATAGACAGTAGCTCAGAACACACAAGTGGGAACATAGTACTTTATTGTACACTGGAGAGAAAAGCAGAAGAAATGGCTACTCAGGGTCCAGAAGATGTTTTCAACTCAAGGGAGATCATGATAGGTAAGACGCTCCATTTGGCAAGAACAAGAGAGAATGAAATGGAAGAGCCCAGTGGGAAAGAAGAGGTATGTTAGATTTAGGAGGGCACTTAATCTAGGGAGAAATGCCATGGACCATTGAGGGTGGGAATGAATAGGGAACATACAGAAACTTGGTCTTAGTGCAGGCAAAGTCCAAAGGAAACCCAGGGAAAACAAAGAGCATGGCAGAAGAGAAATGGGCCTCGAAGAAGTGGTCACAGTACTTTATCACTGATGTGCACGAGTGAGGAAAGGCTTAGGGAAAGACCCCAGGTAAAGTAACTGACCGTAACATAAACATCAGAGGTGAGTTTGGACAGGAGACGGACTCAGCACTGCTGGCTAGGGACAACAGTAGCAACAGTGAGGACAGGTCAACAACTGAGCAGCTAGCGAGGGCAAGATTCCCAA
This sequence comes from Psammomys obesus, assembly GCF_907164565.1. Taxonomy (NCBI): domain Eukaryota; kingdom Metazoa; phylum Chordata; class Mammalia; order Rodentia; family Muridae; genus Psammomys; species Psammomys obesus. Next base: position 1,391 of record NW_026594807.1, read on the forward strand.
GTCCATAGACTGACTGGAAGGTGACAGAAGAAGCAAGGCTGGATGCTGATGGGAAGTGGAATGTCTCTGGAAAACAGCAGTAGGGGGAAGCATAGGGGAACACCATGGAAAATTTAAATTTATGTTTAGGGCAGAAAGAGAGGTTTCAGTTAGGCTGCCATGGGAAAGCGGCAAGTAGGAGTCTAGGTGCATCAGAGGAGTTGATAGGAAAAGAAAAGAGTCAGTTCAGGAGAAAATGGAATGATCTTGTCTGGTGGTTTTGGCAAAAGCAAATGGGCCACTATAAAAAGGGGAAGTCATAGTGTAAAGCTCCCCAAATTGGAGCACTGCTAGATCTCAGGGGACAAGCTGCTAGGATTGGGAGTATCAGTGTCAAGCCTTAGGAGAAGAGAGAAGAAACCAACTCCCGGGTGTTTGCAGAATGGGGCTCTTAAGAAAAAGCAAAGTAAAGGGGTCAAAATGACTTGGATTGATTAGAAGAAACCAAGTGACATGCACTTTATGACAGTTCCTGAATAGATAGCACTGGAAGGCAACCTCAGGGAGATGGGAATGGGCTTGAGTGGCAAGAAACGAGCGTGTGGGTAGATACAGGATGTGTGCAAATGGTGGAGGCACAGCTGGGTACAAATGCGGAACAGCCACTTCGCAGTGACCAAGTCTGTACTTCCACTGTTCAAGGCTGGCTGAAGGTAGAGGGGTGTGTTGTGCATCAGAGAGACTGTGTGGGGAAGACAGGTTAGTGGAGCCTTGGTGCAGAGGATCTAATCCCATTAGGTTTGCAGCTTCAGTTTGAGAAAGTAAAGGAAGTAGGGAACAGTAGTTTTGGTAGGGTACAGCAAGGCGCTAGGGTTTTGAGGCACAGAAATTCAGGGGCTGGGTTTTTGTTGTTTTATTTTCGTCAAAGGACAGAGATGAAGACTGGTACGTGTGTGAACAGAACTTCATAACTGAGTGAATGTAGTCTTATAATGTAGTGGGCCCAAAAGAGAAAAGCAGACAAGAGTGACCTGACTACAGGATGGATGGTGGGAAGGCAGCTGCCCCTAACAGTGATGCTGCTCTTTGGGAAAGTATCCTGTGCACGAGAAACAACAGAGGAATGAGCTTGACAGGAAGCAGTATGTAGACTTTTGAGGAACCCGGTGACTATCATGGAAAGAGAAACACCCCTCCTCCAGCAAACCCAAATCACTGCAATGGTGAAGCAAAGGTGATACCGCAGAAGAGAAGGTAATAGGGAGAGGATGGAAGGAGGCTGAGAGTGGGTATGTGAAAAGAAGACCCTGTGGAGAACAGAGCAGGGGAGGGGAGAAAGTGGCTGCCACTAGCTAGCCGAGAGAAGTATAGACCTCAGAGAAATGGGAGGATGAGTTCGGTAATGCAGGTGGCCAAGGGGGAACAGGGAAGAAAGAGAAAGAGGGCAAATATAATGTGGCTACAGTACAGTAAGGCAGTCACTTACAGAAGACAAACAACACAAAGGTACCCAGGGAAGATGGAGAACAAGAGTAGGGTAGAAGGAGACAGGCTAGGCAGCAACAGGCTAGCGTTCAAGAAGGCACTTGGAGGACTTGGCCAGCTTTCAAGGCTGTTCATGGAAAAGGGAAAGAGGAAAATGTGCTCTTAAGGTGTTGAAGTGCTTTAATACTGCAGCTTTTGGCCAGGTTCTGTTCCAGAATACTTAGCAGTGGGTAGCTGGTGGGGAAGGCTGGCGAGGGGGAGGCTTATTTCCAGATTAGTTAGGTTGGAAGGGGGTGGGGGCTGACAGTAGTAGGGAAAATGAAAGGGGTAGGTTGAGGAGATACAACCTGGGAGTCAGGCACTGAGCTCAGCCCATAGAAGCTTCCACCTTGAGTACAGAGCTGATAAAGACAGGCTGGCAATTAAGTAGAGTTTACTGAGACATGGAGAGGGGGTCGGAAGGGCAGCAGTGGCAGTGTGCTGGCCTGCAGCATCAGGACAGAGAGCACCAGTGCTCTGCCCAGACTCTGTGATGTTGTGAAGAGGGAAGAATCAGAAGTGGGGAGGGTGGGAATTAGGAGGATGGAGGGGATTATGTTTGTTTAAAGATATACAAACGAGGCTCAGGGCACATTGTATGTGAAAGAGTAAACTGAGAGGGAAAGGAGGTGTTTCCAACTATTTAGTGTTGAGTGTGTATGACACAGGGGAAGCACTGACATGCTTGAGTGAGGCTATCTCCACCAGAAAGCTAAGGGCATGGGATGGGAGAATAAAAGGCCAAGGGGGACAGGGGCATCCACAGCAGTGATTCTTAACCGGGGGGTGGGGGGTGGGGGGGTTCCACCCGAGGGGGGGGGTGGGCACGGCCCCCAGGTAGTCTATCAGAACATCAGAGGGGAGCAGTGACCTGCTCACAGACATTAACAACAACCCCGCAGCAGCGGATGGTTCTGATAGGCTCCTGGGGGCCATGCACCCCCGGGTGAGAATCACTGGTGGAGGGGGG
>NW_026594808.1:0-2207 GCF_907164565.1 Psammomys obesus
ACACACACACACACACACACACACACACACACACACACACACACACATATTTTCTGGCTCAGGTAACAGTTCAGGCTGGTAATGGCCTAGCTCTACACTATTTCTGAAATAGCCAGATAGTAAGTATTTTCAACCTTATGAGCCATATGGCCTCTGTCATAACTGTTCTCTCAGATCGCAAAAGTTGCCAGAAGAAGATGTCTGTGAGTAACACGGTTGTCTTCCTGTCAGACTTAATTTGTGGGTGGTGCATGTGAGTTTTAGATCATTTTCATGAATCAGAATATGTTCTTCGTTGTTTCTCCCCCTGCTGTATGAGAATGTAAAAACCATCCTTAGCCATCAGGCATTACAGTAGCAGATGGAGATTTACCTGCCGATGTTTGTTAGGTGGATGGACTGGGTTTGAAGAGAGAAGTATCATTTGGCATTGGTGTGTCTATACATTGGTGTCTCATGTGGCTCTATTATCTTCTGCTGGGAAGAGAAAAGACCAACCTTAGGGCTATAGGTTAAGTGTCTTAGAGTAACGAGATCCTTACTGTCTTCTAGTGTCTGTACATACAGTCCTCTTTGAGTGGGTTCATTTTGCTTATCACAGATATGTAGGAGGAATATTTTGTTTGGCCACTGTGTTTGACTTTTTATTGCTAAAATAAAAAAAAAAACAACAAAAAACTGAGTGAACACTGAATGGAAGAAAATTTATTTTGACTCATAGTTTTGGTTTATGCTTGGCTGATTTCACTGTTTTGTATCCAAGGTGAGGCTGACCATCCTGGAGGAAAGTATGCATTGAAGCAACACAGCTCACCTCAGGACATATAGAAAGCTGAAAGGAGAGAGATACAGGAAAAGGCCAGGACAAGATACATCCCCCCAAATTCTCCCATAATGACTCGCTTTCTCCAGCTAGACCTTGCTTCCTAAAATTACCAGTACTTCCCAATAGAGTCACCAGCAGAGGATCAAGGCTTCAACACACCAGCTGAGATGAGGCAATTCATATTCAAATCATAACAACCAGACCAAGGCTTCCAGTCACACATCACTAAAATGGCGGTGGAGAACAAGTTCCATAGTTCTGCTATCCCCATTAGAACCACACGAATTAGAAGAAACACCACTTCGTACTAGTGTGAGGCAAGACACATAGGGTAGTGGGAAGTTTTCAAAGGCTGCTCCTAGGAAGACAGTGAAAATATCCTTTAAGATTCTTAGAGTGAGACACTTTCTTACAAAAAGAAGATGTACTTGACATTGACTTCTGGTTCCACACGTTCATACGTGAGCATTACACACGCCATCTTATGGTAGCACACTTTGAAGGAACGACTTTCAGAGCATATGAATACTATCTCAATGATCCTCACAGCGAGAAGTGTGTATGCCACCCTGACTTTCGGTTTTGGATTTGCAACAACCCATTGTTGTGGGAGGGGGATGCCTTTCCCATGCTCCTCTTTTCTTTCCCATTCGCCTCTCACAAATAATTGAAAGAGCTCACCATAGTCTCTGCTTGACTCCCTTATTTCAGCCTCCCTTCAGCAAGTGGCAATTTTACTTCCACTTTTTTTGAGCTCCTAAGAGGTCTCTTCGGTCAATAGAAAGCTCTAGATTGCCACGCTTTTGTTCAAATTCTTTAAAAATGGTCCAGATTTTTAATAGCTGACACTTCTACCCTGCTTCATGTCTTGTCACCTGACTGTTTTAAATTTTTCCCCAGTGTAGTTTATGAAAAGTTTGTGACCGCCCTTAATCCCTCTAACTCTTAAAGTAAATGGAAAGGACAGATCCTGGTGTCCCTACCTTACACATGGGACTGCTGACACGTAGAACTATTTAATGACTTGTTCCTGACCCCTTCTTTGGTTTCTGTGTAGCATGGGACTAGAATGCATCTGTATGACAGCCTTCTTTTGGCCAAGGTGCACATCAATATCTTACCAGTAATCACTAACCTCTTTCTTCACCCTGCTCTGGTCTTCATCTTCTTCCTCTATGGAACTGATACTTGTTTTCTTCTAGTCTCTCTTCTTGAGCAATAATTCCTACTTGAGATGACTGTTGGAAGGCTTTCCAGGTCTCTGTTCTTTATGGGAGCCATCACTTCTGGCCTCGGAACCCAGCCTGTTCAATGCCTCTGTATGGCTTTAATTGAACTGGGCCTTGTGATATGCTTCACTCTCATGTGAAGGCCCCCCCCC
>NW_026594809.1:0-1713 GCF_907164565.1 Psammomys obesus
GGCTGCAATCCAATTGCCAGCCATATACTGATGAGGACTCGAGCAGAGCACCACTTACAGACGGACAGGTCGCCTTGCTGGCTATTTAAACGGGGCGCTGCCAGGGGTTTGGGTCCTTCACCATCTGCTAAAAGAGCTGTAACATCTGCTAAAAGAGCTGTAACAATAAACTTGCCGCTGAAGAAATCCTCGGTTGTTGCATCGTCCTTATCGGCAAAGGCCGGTCGCGACAAGTGGTGCCGAAACCCGGGAACCGCCGAACCCCGGAGTGGAGGATCGCTTCGAAGGACCCCGACTGCTCGTCGAGTAAGGATTCAAAGTCAGTGGCGTGAGAACCGCGGTACTTTTCTGCAAGGTATGATTTCTGTGGTCTTGTTGTGTTGTCTGTGCCTTAGTTGTGGGAAACGGGACCATCAAGACAGTCTATCCAAAGCAGAAAAGGGAATTAAGACCGGTAAATCCCCTAAGGATGGGACCAAGGAAGATAAGGCTAAAGCGCTGAAGGCGCAAAAGCTAGTTAAGAAGTTTAAGAAACCAAAACAGACTGGTAGCAAGGAAAAGAAGAAAGCCGCCTCGTCATCGAGCGAGCCGGAGTCTACAGAGAGCGAAAACAGCTCTTCTGAGAATCAACAAACTGATGAGGAGTCAGAGCTCGACCCTGACGAGCAGACAGAGTTGGATGAGAAAGCAGCTAAATATGAGGAAGGGCGTTACCGCCCGGATCCGCCACCATATGTGGCCTATGCTGGCACTTCCGGGTTCTCCATGCGGAAGTCAGCCACTAAAAAACCCAAATCTACAGAGATAAAATTTTCCCTGATATCAAAAAAAGAGAGAAAGCGGATTAAAACCACATTCCCAATCTGGGAGGACGCTCGGGTAGTTAATCAGACCTTATACCCACCTAAAGTATATAAACAAATACCTGTAACAAATCAAAGCTTGGCAGCAGCTGTGCTCTCTGCTCTTATAATCATTAAAGGACCGGATCTTATTTTAATAAGATCCAGGGGAGCTGTGTGTATTTTCCCACAGGACCAAGAAAATCCAATTTGGGTTCCGGCGCAATTGACCCGGGTGGTAAAGCAAGATGAGCCTGACCCTAACTTTGATCCTGATCCTGATGTTGAACGGACTGCTGACGAGCTTGGAGGTGGAGACCCAGGAGATTCCACTAATGACTCTCTGGGACTACCTTATTTGCCAATGTCTATCTTCTGCCTTTTCCTATTTTAAGGAATGGGTTGGTGTGGGCATGTTTGGAGTGATGTTTCTCGCAGGTTTGTTCCTCTGTTTTTGGTTGCTCTGCCGTTTTTAGAGACAGCAACATCTTAAAAATGTGGCCATGGTGCGGGCTATGCTGGCTGTGGAACAGGGGGCATCCCCCCAAGTCTGGCTTAACATGCTCAATCGTTGAGACACTGTCTGGACTTGTAGCACTCCTGACGGGCACAGGTTCCCATTGCACCAGGATGCTGTTCAAGACAGACTTCTGCACCTCCCAGGGCTCAGGTTCCCATTACACGGGACTCAAGGTGCAGAGGGTCTCTTACACTGTGTAAACTCCTTGATCGCTGACGCTGTTGGCTCAGCAGGCTGATCGGTAACCTCATGGTGTGTTATTTTTCTGATTGAGATGGCCTTTAATATATATAAAAGGGGGAGATGTCGGGAGCCGCTCCCCGCCATTACGAGATGGCGCCGGCTTCCTGC
>NW_026594810.1:0-10647 GCF_907164565.1 Psammomys obesus
AGCATGGCTTTTAGGGCACTTTTAGAATGTGAAAAAAAAAAAAAAAAGATTCTGAACTCAGATCCTGAGTTTGCTACTTGCTGCCTGGGTGAGTTTGAATACTTTGTTAAACATCATTTATATTCATCTGCAAAGCCTTGCTTTGCTCATCTATACCACGAAGGTACCTCCGTAAGTCAACATAATATGTTGCGGATGTTACAAAGAAGACCCTGGGGAAGAGACTTCTTTGCAAGTGGTTTCCTTGGGATGAGATCCCTGCATTTATTACTGCAAAGGTCACATTAGTTGACATTTAAACAAATTTCACTCTGGCACAGTTCGACACAGTAAGTAGGCACAAATAATATCCCACGGACATAAATGATTTTGTATACCTGCCAGGAGGGAGGGAGGTCCTGAGTAAGTGAAATTCTGAGTGAATGTGTATTGTTTAAGGTGAGCTGACCATGTCAAGGACCAAGAAATCTGACCCATGGCAAATGGGCAAAGCCTTCCCTTCCAGCTCAGGTTCAGAAAAGCAGAGCCTTCCTCTGTCCAAGTGTGCCAGTGTGTGCAAAAACTAGCAACTGTGGCTTCCTGTTCTCCAGTGTTTACAGCCCGAGCCTGCTCACCTACAGGGACCTCATACGGGGAAGAGTTAACTCCACCCCTGTGCTCTAGCTAATAAACATGCTGAGGTTGTATGTTGATGTGTCTCCATCAGAGTGCACACAGCTCATCTGACTCCAGCTTTTCCATACTGTGTCTATGTGTCTGTCCTTCCTTCATTCTCTTGCCTCCCCTAGTCAGGGTTCCAGACCCAAGCCTCATGAGTTGAGGCTTACTACCAAATGCTTCCTCTCCTCACACTGGAACAGTCTCCAGGAGACTGAGCTGGGGAGGGACGGACCATTTTCCACCAAATGTGTTATATCCCAGGGAGTCCAACCTTCCCAATTTACAACTTTGCTGACACTAATGTCCACCTTTCTCACCTGATCAGGGGCCTGCTACCATGCTTCTCCTGTCACTTCCACGTGTGACTTTAAAGCACGGGCACACATTATTTCTCTTTGTCTGAACGGTCTGACTGCTGGGAGGCAGAGTCCTATCATCACCATGTGACAGGCTGTAAAGAGTGATCCCTGACCTCAGGTAACCCAGGAAAGGCGGGAACATAGTAAATCTGAGGGCAAGGTCTTTAATGTCTAAAAGTCAGGTGGAAGATGAATCAGTAAACTTAACAGGACACACAGCAGTGAAACAATAATGTTCGGGCAAGTTGCTTCCTGTTTGAAGGAATCCTTTGTGAAAATCCATGCAGCAATCTTAGGCATGGACTAGCGGCTGTAAGAACATACCTGCCAACCTTTCCTGGGGGATTGGGAAAATCATCCCAAGGGGGAAGATGAAACACCCCTGCCTCCTACTTAACCCCACCACACACCCACGTTACTAAAGTAGAACAGTCTGCAGAGACATTCCAAAAAAGTAACATGTATCTCAGTCAGAAAGAATTTTAGCTTCAAGAAATAAAATTAACTGAAAGTAACTGAAAATAAAAAGAAATTCAGTATTTCACAGAAGAAAACACCCAAGACTGCTAAATCTACTGGTGCAAAATATACAGGCTCTAGACTCTCGGTTCTACCAGCTTCATGTAGCACTCTCGTCTGCAGCTGCCAGAGCCTCCCTTGGCTGTGGTCGGTTGCTGTCTCTTTCTTTACTCACAGGCACAGCCTCATCCAGAGGAAGAAGAGACCATCTCTTCATAGGGGGCTCTTTCAGGTGTGAGGACACCTTTCCCAGAGTCCTTGTAAAGATCTTATCACAATTCCTTCATCATCAAAGACGGCAAGTTCAGCCCTGCAGTAATCCCAGGCAAGAAGGAACAGGAAGGAACGTCATCTTGGCTTAGATGGCCTAGAATTCACCCTGGAGCTTAACTGGGAGTAACTGTGTCATTTGAGGAAGGAGGAGATTCCAAACCAAACTTGGAACTATGCCACCAAGGATGACAATGCACTGGATGTTGGCTGACAACCAACCTCAGGATTTTGGAGATACGCTTAAAGCCTGTTTGATGCTCTTCACCCTCCCTTCCTCCAACCAGCTTTTCTACCAATCACCAATGGGCAGATGGCTAAAACCCTCTGCAAAGATGGGAGGCATTGTATTCCCATTTCAATTGCAAAGCGCAAAGATTCAAGGATGGCTAAGAAGTGTGAACTGAACGAGTTTCTCTTCACTTGGGAAGGTCTAATATATAGTCTTTTATTCTTGGTAAAGGGAGGGGATGAGAATCAGAAAGATACATGGTACCTGGACATGTGGCGTAACTTTTTTGAACATAAATGTGCCATAGTACTTACCTTGCATTATGTATTTTTTTAAGTATATGAGTCTCCCCTACCTTCTTCTGAGCCTGTAATGGGTAGAAGATGCTATTATTCCTCATAATATCTCAGCAACCAGGGCAGAGCAGTATCTGTTTCCTGTCTTGCTACACCACCATGCCCACCTTGGTAGCAACCACAACAAAAACATCCTGCCTTCCTGACACAAGTCTGGGTCATGTTGGTCCAATGGTACCGAGGCAGATTAAGGACCCGTTCTTGGTCCCAATCCTTTATAATATTTTCTTGAGAGTATATGTCCAGTTCTGTTGACCCTCCCTACACATACCTTGAACCTCAAGCATTGAGTTGTTTCTCTCCATCACTTTTATAATCTCTCACTTTCAATCTCCAACTAATCTGAAGTTCAGAAGATATTTCTTTGCTTTGTCTTTGACCAAATGTCAGCCTATAGATGTTTTTGACACATCATCACTGTCATAACACTACCATGGTGTTTGCTTGGGATTGAATTTGTCATTTCTTCTTACACCCTTCCATGGTGGTTCACATTTCCTATTCGCCTCCTCAGTCTCCCCTCCGACTTCAAATCTCCCTTGTCCTGTTTCTGCCAGTTAGCCTCTTATAAAGAAGCAGCCATAAACTCCCATTCCCATCAACATGCAAAAGATGGTTTATGTATCCGAGGAAAGGGGAACAAACACAAAAGAGGCTGTCCTGGGCCTGCAAATGCTTCATACAAACGGCCACTTTTACACTCTCCCTCTTCGCCCACCGCCCCCTACAGCATATAAACTAGGAGGCTACAACATGCATAAATTCAATGAATGCTTCGCAGAGGCCTGCCAAGTGGAAACCTAATGTTCTTTTCCCTTTTACAGCTGATCCTAGTTTGTACCCATGCAAATGGATGCTGGTATTTATATAACTTTAAAAGACTTAGAAAGTCCACAAAAGATTCCGACACTCAAATTAAAGTAGTATCCTTAGATCACCTCACTGTGCAAAAAGGTTAGGAAATATTTGGTAAAGTTAATCCCCTTTTGGCCACATCCATGATAGCTAACCATAGCAGGAGAAATGAGAGGCATAAATTCCAGGCATGCATTTGATTTATTTGATGTATGCGTTTTAAGCTAAAGCTAAGTATGCAATATATATTTGATTTTCAAAATAGGCGGTGGAAGAGCACACTGAATGTAATGGTTCCATCGATGTCTCTGGGGCTCCTGGCTCCTCACATTCTTCTGCTTTTTTTTTTGCAGCGGTATGGGGTTGGACTCTAGTTTTCAAATGATCTTTACCAGTACATTTATGTGGAAGGTTCTTTTTGATGCCATTTCAAGGACTGTGATATAGGGTGTGATGCCTACTCCCAGAGCTTCCTTGGGGACGCAAGTGACAGCAGGGTGAACAGAGATGGGGTGTTGGCACATGTTAGGGTCTAACAGTAAGAACACAGGTTTCTAGGAATGCTTAGTAGCGCTCCCTATGGGAGTCATTATAGGCAGCCTAGAAGCTGCTTTATAACTTGCAAGGCTGCAGATTTTCAGAACCACCTCTGTCATGAGAGATGTCCTCCGTTTACAGAAGACCCACAACCATCATTTGCTGCATTGGTTTGGAGTTCAAGGAGGGCAGAAGTTCACTGTGCATTGTAGAGGAGGCATGCCTACGCATCCTCAGAAATGAAGGAAGCCTGTTGCCTTGGTTTGCGTTTCCACTGCTGTGAAGAGACACCATTACCAAGGCAACTCTTAAAAAGAAAACATTTAATTGGGACTGCCTTAAAGTTTCAGAGATTTAATCATCATGGTGGGAAGCATGGCGGCATCCAGGCAGGCATGGTGCTGGAGGAGGAGCTGAGAGTTCTACATCTTGATCAACACACAGCAGGGAGAGGCTGTTCCACACTGGGTAGAGCTTGCACATTGGAGACCTCAAAGCCTTGCCCCATAGTGACACACTTCCTCCAACAAGGCCACACCTCCTAATGGTGCCACTCCCTATGGGCTAAGCATTCAAACACATGAGTCTATAGGAGCCATACCTATTCAAACAGCCATGCCTATATTGTTTGAAGCCTGAAATTGAGCTCTTTCCTTTCCTTTCCTTTCCTTTTTTTCTTTTCTTTCTTTCCTTTCCTTTTCTTTCTTTCTTTCTTTCTTTCTTTCTTTCTTTCTTTCTTTCTCTTTCTCCTTCCTTTCTTCCTTCCTTCCTTCCTCCCTCCTTCCCTCTTTCTTTCTTTCTTTCTTTCTTTCTTTCTTTCTTTCTTTCTTTCTTTCTTTCTTTCTTTCTTATTTTTGACAGGGTTCCTCTGTCTTTCTTAAAACAGGCTGTCCTGGAACTCACTCTGTAGACCAGGCTGACCTTGAACTCACTAAGATCTACCTGCCTCTGCCCCTCTGCCCCTCTGCCTCCTGCCTCTGCCACCTGAGTGCTGGGATTAAAGATGTGCACCACCACTGCCAGGCTGAATCTGGCCTTCTTAAGGTCAATGCTTGGAGGAGAAAAAAATGGACTGGGGAAGCCTATCAAGAGCAGTTTTAAAGCAAATGGCTAGGGTAGAATAGGAACTGACTACAGGTTAATGGAACGATGCCTCCCCACAACAGCAGGGGACAAAAAGAGAATTGTGGACTCATGAGCCTAAAATTGACTCTGCTCTTTAACTGAAAAAAAAAAAAAAAAAGAATTTCTAATGAGTCTTCACACTATTCCAGTATTCCTGGCATTTTACAATAAAGCAGAGATATTTTAAAGTCTGCCTTTACACTGTAAATCTCTCAGAGAAACACTCTTGAAGGGTTTCAGGACACCAGTGAAGTGAAGGACACGGGCAGAACTGATGCTGATCTGTGAAGGGAAACATTGGCTGGAGATATTTGAAAGTGAAATGTTTCCCATAGGCTCCTACCTACCTATCTAGTGGAACCGTCTTAGGAGGTTACAGAACCTTTATGAGGTGGGGCCTACAGGTGGAGGAAATGGGTCACCGTGGGGTGGGTTATGTGGCTTACAGCCCAGCCTCTGTCCCAACCCAAGCTCTCTTTTCCTTACTACTCCACCAAAATGTGAGCGACCCATGCTTCAAGCTCTCACCACTGTGGACTGGTGGACCATCTCCAACTGCAAGCACACATAAACCTTCCTCTCTTAATTTGCCCCTGTCAGGTGTTCTGTCATGGTGATAAGAAAAGTAATACAACAATGAATGAAATATATTGTCCTAAGGATATAGTTCGGCAGTTGAATGCCCACTGACTGCGCACTTGGACAAGGCCTGGGATTCAACCTCTGGAATTGCAACAAAGAAGCAGGTTCAATTCCTTATTCCCAGGGTGCTCAGAGTCTAGCAAGGAGGGCAGACAGGTAAGATATGCCAACAGAAGGTGAAAGTTTACAAAGAAGCAAGTCCAAAGTGTAGAGACCACATGGAGGGGTCATCTAATTCAGTTTTAGGGTGGTGCTAAAGCAAAGGCCTGAAGGATGAGCAGTAGGAAGCAATAATAAGGGCCTCAAGGACGTGGCTGCAGACAGCGAGGAATAAAAACAATAATGGAGTCTCACTTTGCAATGGGATGTTGATCTGGGCATTCAGGTCACATTCCTAAGGGCAACAGGACAATAACCATTATCCTGAGTGGTATAAATAATTGAAAAGGCTGCCAGAAGAATGAGGACACTGAGCACACGGAATGTGTCTCATGTGGTTTGGGTTATTCATCTAATGAATAACTCCACTTGCACTTGGGCCTAGTTTACTGCGCGAATCAAATAAAATGTATGTGATGATACGTGCCAGTGACTATAAGCACATGCCTAGTTTACTACCGAACTGCATGGCGACTGAGCTTAAATAACTCTAATCAATAGTGCTTTCATGGAGTTAGGCCAATTTTCTTTTCTTCCCTCTGTTAGCAGCTAAATATCTCTTAGGGTTGAAATGCCAGTTACTCCCCACTTTATTATGCTAAGGTGATTTCAAGCTAATGAGAAGACAAAGACTTACTGACTTCTTTCCGAGAGTGGAAGGCTTCTCGTAACTCTCTGCTGGAGATATTCATGCTGGAATGACCCGCCCACGAATGGCTCCCGGAAGTGAGCTCGGTGTGGCTCGGTATCCATAGCCTAAGAAGGCGAAGAGCAGCCAGTCGCCACAAGTACTTCGAAGGAGTCGGGTTAGTGCTGGACAGTGTAAGAACAGCCACAGAAGGATGGGCTTTCAAGGAAAATGCTTCTTGTTGACTGAAGGCCTGACAATAAGCAATTTCGGGAAGGAAGGATTTCTACGGGCTCATGGCTTGAGGCCACTGTCTGTCATGGCCAGAAAGCATGGCAGATGACAAGCACATGGCGGCAGGAGCTTGCGGGAGCTTGCACACATCTTGGCAGATACCAGGAAGCAAAGAGAGTAGGGCCGGAAGTAGGGCTGGCCTGTAAACCACCAGGCTTGCTCCCAGGCAGCCCACCTTCTGCAGCAACTAAAGATTCTACCCTCTCCCGAAACAGAGTGACTAGTTAGGACCAAAGGTTCCAAACACATGAATCTGTGGCTGATACGCTACATTCAAAGCATCTCACCATCAAGCATAAAAACACGAGGATTTGCAAGCTACGGAGCGTCTATAGCCATTTTATTGGGCACAGCTTTCTGTAGGCATTTTCAGGAGAGGAGAGCTATGTAGGGTCTCAGTTACCTGAACTGGCAGAGATCTGCCTGGTTCCCCAAGTGCTGGGATCAGATGTGTATGCTACCGTGCCTGGTACCCCTGGTGACCTGGTTATACTGTGAATGGCTACAGCAGTCAGGGAAGCAGTCCTTGGTTTGGTTTTATTGTTTTGTATTTGTTTTTAATCAGTTTGGCTCATGGGGAATGTGGGCATCATTGGAAAACAATGTAGACTCTTGGGCCCTGCCCTAGATCTGTTATCCAGCCCTACAGTTTAACAAGTTGCCACCAGTGAGTCCTCTCCTGTGGAAAAGTCACTCTAAAGGCTCTGGGGTAGCTATGTGACTTGAAGATGTGCCTGTCACTGGCCAGGATGGAGGCAGGAATGAATTCTCCCTAAATCTCTGACACCGAGCACAGCAATGAGAAAGCATCATGAAATGCAGTGAACAAAAAGGACTCTGGAGAGATGATGGAGGGAGCCCCAAGCACACTCAGAGGCTGGCTCCCAATGCACTGATGGGTGACACAGGGAGGGGGGTCCAAACAGCATTTGGCAGCATTCTCTAGGCTCCATGGTGATTTGTCCGTTCTTTTGTCTGCTTGATGTCACCAGGAGGCCCAACAAATTATCTTTTGAGCTTCCTGGAGGTAACTTGGCTTTGGTTACAAATGACTGTTTGACCCTAAGAGTTTGTACTTTATTGACCTTTACCATTGCTTACTGTCGAGTAACTCATTTCTCCTAACACAATTTGGAAGAGTTTTATGTGTGTCCCTAAACCATTCCTATGTGCCATTGGTGGCCTCTGTCATCCTACTGGGGCAGAGCAACTGATTTCTAAGGACATTAATCTTGCTGGTGGCCCGCCGTGCTTGTGGACACAGTAGTTTTCACCGAGCAGTCTTTCTCCTACAACTGGAGATGGCTCTGAGAAGCCAGAGCCAGGTAAGAGAGGTGTATCCTCCATCAGAGATCTAGGAGAAACAGCGAAGGCCACATCAACCTCGCAGGAGATCTGTGTTCTCTTCTACAATGAAGAACACCCGTATTGGCCTTGAAGGGTAGAGCTCAGAGTGAATAAATCAGCTGGTGTGGTTATGTTATTTACTGTGAATACATTTCCCTAGGTTTTGCTTGATGAGGCCTAGAGAGCTAGTTCAGGGCCATTTGCGCTCCCTGCCCTCAGCATGAGGGACAATGTCTGAAGGATATAGGCTAAGGACAATCCTGCTGTGACTCCATGTCCCTGGCTGGTCATCAGCACTGACAGGGCTGATCCAGATGACTTCGTCCATGTGTCCCTGAGACCATTCCTGTTTAGAAATGAAGGTAATGAAGGTAATAGATTCTTGTCTAGCCTCTTTCTTTAACTTGCTGTACCCTCTTCCCTGTGTATTACTTGGTGTTCCTTTGATTGCCTGATACAAACACACACACACACACACACACACCTTCCCACAGAATTGCCTTTCAGTGACACAGGCCATCTTCCTTTTGTTATTCCCAGTCAAGCATGGAAGTTTGAAAGTGACGCTTCAGAAAGCTCATCAGTAACTGTGGTGCAGCTTTCTTCTGATTTCAAGCTCCAATTTCCAAACTCCACAACACGATGTTACAGAACAAAATATCAATCTCCCAATCAAGTATAAAACAAATGTACAAAACAACCCAGGAAGATGGCTCCCAGCCTCACAAACGACCTGAACATATTAAATCACACCTGGCACTGACTGTTTTCCTTCCATATTTCCAGGCTCTTCCATACTCCTCCTCACTGCCCTTCTGCTGGCTTCTGTTCTGCAACATCACGGGGCAGAGACAGCAGTATTGCCCACCTGCACCGTATCGTATTTGTCTCAAATTCCTCTACCAAATCTACCTCTTAGCCTACCGGTATTGTTATGGCTTGGTTATTAGACATTCCCCACCAAAGACTGTATATTGATGGTTTGGTCCCCAATGCAACAGCACTCGGGGGTGGGGCTTTGGGAGAGTGACTGGATTATGAGGGCTCTGCCTTTGCCGATGGATTAATTGATTGGTTGATTAGAACTCTAATGGGACTATTGGGTGGTGGTAGAACCCTGGAAGGTGAGGCATAGTTGGAGGAAGTAGGTTACAGCAGAAGCGACTTTTCAGGGCATTTCTTTGCTCTAGCTGTCTCCTCCCTCTCACTGCTTCCTGTCTGGCATGGGGTAAGCGGCTTTCCCCTCCCACGTGTTCCTGCCACTAAGTTCTGCCTCACCACAGCCCTGAAACAAAAGGAGCCAGCTGACCATGAACCAAAACCACTGAAGCTGTGAGCCCATATACTTTTTGTTTGGTTGGTTGGTTGATTTTTTTGTTTGTTTGTTTGTTTGTTTTTGTTTTTCAAGATGGGGTTTCTCTGTTTAGCCTTGGCTGTCCTAGACTGACTTTGTAGACCAGGCTGGCCTCGAACTCACAGAGACCCACTTGCCTCTGCCTTCCTCAGTGCTGGGATTACTGCACCTGGCTCCCCACATACACTCTTTCTCTTTAAATTGTTTTTCTCAGATATTTGTCATAACAGAGAAATGCTGCTTAACATTTATACATATAGGCTTCTATATACAAATAATGGTATTCAATATAGCATATTATGCAGTAATATGATTATATATGATAATGCATGCTGTATTATATATTATGCAATATTATGTTACACAGTATGTCCTATTGTATTATATAGTATTAGCCGATTTACTGAATACTGGGTAAATTATAAAAAATAGGTATCTGTTTACCTTATGGTTCTGAAGGAAGGCGTATAAGAACATGGTGCTAGCATCTGCTTGGCAGCTAGTGAGGGGATCCTTTCTGTATCATAACGTGTGATCTTCTGAGAGGCATATGTTTCTTCTCTTGGTTGTAAACATATTGAACCCCCGTAGCCAAAAGTCAACTATAAATATTTTATTAGTGTTCTAGGGGGAAAAAAAACTGAACTCAGGAGTGAGGTATTCACAGACTCTAGTAAGCAGAAGAAATTGTTCACATTCCCTGGCCTGCTTATCCCACATCCTTACTTGGGGTTCCTGGGGTTTTCTAAGAGCAGAATATCCCAGGACCCTGGCCAGCTGATACCTGGTCCCCCAACTCTATGACCTCTATCTAGGGCATACATCTGGAGGGCCAAAGGGTAGGTATTTGAGAGAATTTAAATAGGCTGGAATGGCAAGCACAGAGTCCCTGGCCTTCACATTTAAGGATGGCCTGTTAACTATATTCTATCTTTCTCCATTACAAAGAGCTATAACCCAATTAACACTTTAAATTCAACTGGATTAGTGATCATGTTCTCATCCTTATACATGGAGACCTGAATGATGAGGGGTTAATTTAGCTGGAAATATAGCTGTTTGCCATAGCCATTACAGTCTCAGAGGGGAAAGCACTAAAAACTTAAAAAAAAAATGTAGGGTTTGTGTTTAGGGACCTAGAGAAAATTAGAATGAAACATAATTCTGTGAGATGGGCTAGGTTTTGTACATCTAGGTATATCTTATATTGTATATATGTATATATATATGATATATATGGTATATATATCTTATATGTCTTAAGATATATATATATATATATATATATATATATATATATATATATATAT
>NW_026594811.1:0-7090 GCF_907164565.1 Psammomys obesus
ATATATATATATATATATATATATATATATATATATATATATATATTATCACACACACACACACACACACACACACACACACATAGTTTCTCAGTTGGAAACAAATGTCCAGGCTGCCTGGACAGGTGAGTTAGAGAGCAGGCATTCAGGAGTTCAGGAGGCCTTACTACCCAGTGTACTTGAGTTTCACTAGTCTGAGCATCGATGTCTCTTGCCTTTACCAATGTTTCAACACCAATTACCACCCCTCCAAACTTACCACATTACACAAAAGCCACCTATTCCTTTGAACAGCATGCTTCATTCTCTGGTGTATAGATCTTACAATGTTGGTGAAAGCATTTTTGATGATTCCTGTAAGTCTTTTTAAGGATACAGATCATCTGTCCAGGTATGGAGGCATAGCTCTGTAATCTCGGCACTGGGAAAGCCGAGTTAGAAGGACTGTGAGTTCAAAATTAGCCTGGGCTTCTAGTGTGCTCAAGATCAGCTTGGGCTGTATAACATGACCCTTTCTCAAACAGTAGGAATCAGAGTAAAAAGAAAAACCTCATAAAATATTGAAGATTTCCTGAAATGATAAAAAATTGAAAGCTTCATATTTAAAATGATGACAATAAACAAAATATCTCACACACACACCGCACACAAGATGGAATTTTCAGAAACAAAATTCTGTCATTTCTGAAAAGGATAAGACTAGAGACCATCTTGTGATGTGAAATAAGCCAAACTCTGAAAGAAAAAAATCTCTCTGTTTTCCTTGTCTATGGAATCCATTTAAAGATATATATTATAAGGTAAAGCTGGAAAGGCAGGGAGAGCAACGTGACTCGGGAGGAGAGACAGGAGAGTGTCCTCGTGGAAATATGAGCAAGAACATGGCATCCATGTAGGAAAATGTCACAGTGAAGTATGTGCCCTTGTAAAATTTTTGAGACAATTTAAAATGTTCACTTTACAACAAGGATGTTGTTTTCACACTGTTTAAGAGAGACAGAGGTTGGTAGAAACACGGCATTGGAGGCCTCGGTGACGGTCTTAACCACACAGACGGGAAACTGAGGGCAGGAAAGCACTTCTGAGTTGTTTTTTGTTTTGTTTTGTTTTTAGTTTTTGTTTTTGATTTGTTTTGTTTTGGGTCAGAATCACAGCTTCAACTCCAGTTCAAGGGACGATCCAGCAATTTTATACACTATTATTATGTCACTTAATGATTGATCTGTAAATGTTACTTTAACAACCTAAGTGTGTTGGCTGTGAGTAACAATCAGTAAATGACCTGATTTACCTTATGTGCTTTGACAAGGTGAAAAGCTCGAAATCTGCATTATTACATGAAGGCTTCCCTGTGCTCAGATGGCAGACCTGGCCGCATGGCTGTTGACTTCTCTCCATGCAAAAGGGAGTGTCCAGCTGCTTAAAATAGCACAGCATCTTATTCATGTTGTAATATATAGATGTAGCTTACCAGAGCCTGTTTTCATACCCAGATATCACCTGTACTATCTTGATAAAGAACAACAAATATTGGAAGATTTCTGCTTATTATTATAGGACATTTTTCAAAACTCCGAAAGAACAGAATGAAGGTTTCCCTCCTCCAATCTGGAGGTAAAATTTCATTTGTCCCTTTAATGAATGTCATAAAGTATTTTAAAGGTTTTGGTTCTCTCCTGTGAGGAAATTATGCGATCCCTTAAGGGATATGTGGTGGGCGACTGCCAGGGAGTGCTGGGAAAGGAGCAGAAGGGTGAGCAAGGAGCCAGCCAGATCCAACTCAGGGGATCACAACTCCCTTTAGAGGGAGTGGGGCTGGCTCAATTCTGACTTCTGTCCACCCGCTCTCTTGGGCAAACCCTCCTGACCACAGGCTGTAATCACACAGACAGGGCGGACTAGCTGCTCTGTCAAATGCCTCCAAGCCCTCAAGCTACAAGTCTGACGCCTGTTTCTTTGAGAATGGAACTATGAGTCTGAAGGCAGCTGGGAAACTGGGAGGTAGAGCTAAGGTGGACAAGCTCTTCCTTTAAAAAGCGTGACAGAGGCTGCCATGGCTTCAGGCTTGGTGAAGGTGCTGTGTGCAGTTTCCTGTCAAACTCCCTGTTGGAGAAGTCTGTCTAGTGTTAGGGGCCTCATTTTTAAAACAGGGATCTATGCTAAATGTTCAAAAGCTTTTCTAATTCCAAGACAGCTTCTTCTTCCCGCCTTCCTCTCTGCCTTCTCCCCCCCCCCCCCCTTTCCCCACCCCCTTCCCAGTTCTATGGCTCTCTATTGGCTGCAGTTTCAAGCAGAGGCAACACCAAGGGAAGTGGCCACTGACTATTTTTAGAGCAAGAGATGTGAGTTTTCTGCTCTGTCCTCTGTGATGTCAAAGATGAGTTAGCAGGAGCTCCTGAATTAGGGTTCAGAGAACAATTCAGACATTTTTCTCTGAACCCAGCATCACAATTCCTGATTTACAGGCTCTTCCCTGTAAATCACACCTCCCTCGACCACCAAATTCTGGGTGTCTGGGACATTTGTGGGGGAGCTCTGGAGGAGCCAAGCCTCCCAATATTTCACCCCACTTTTTGTTCTCATCTTAGTGTTGCTCAAAGTTGTTTCAGCGCTTGGGGAAGTTGTGAGCCATCAATAAGGAGCCTTGTGGCCTAGATGTGTTGTCATGGAGTTGTAGTGATTGCCGATGCCCCAACCTGGAAAGAGTGTGACAGAAAGGGACTCAGAGGCTCAGCTTCCATACTCTCCAGAGACCTTGGAAGGAAGTGAAGTCAGGTGGTAGATCCTCACATTGTCAATTACAGATGTGTAGGAAAGCTCGACAATGTCCCTTGAGAGCTTGTTTGGAGATTCTAAGAGGGGAATGCAGCTATTCCTATAGCCCTTGACCGAAGACCCATCCTCCTCTATTTGGAGAAAGTTGTCCTTTTTATCCGAGGGTGCAGTGTCAGGAGGGACGCACATGGAGAGGTAAGGGAGGAATCTAGCCTGGCAGCCCAGCCCAACCAACCCTGTCAATGGGGTGACAGATGGCACAGCCAGATCTCTCTCACATCAGAAACGTTGACATGGTGAGATGTCGGTTCCCCCCAAATTATTGTATAGCTTAAAGTAATTCTAACCAAAATCCCAACAAGGGTTGCTGTCTTTTGTTGTGTTTTTAGAAGAAAACGAACATACCTACTCTAAAGTTTATTAGTAAATGATAAAGGACATAGGCAGCTGAGGAAAAATTTAAAAAAAATAATAGAGTGGGTGGACATGAGCCACCAGCCATCTAAGCTGAACATTAACAGAAAGAATGCAATGAAGAAGTCTAAGAGTAAGAGCCAACCTGGTGGAACAGAATAAAGCTTGGAGAGTTCACAGGTAAATAGCCCACTTGAGTTTTAACAAAACTAACACTGAGGAAGAGTAGAAAAAGATTGGTCATTTCAATAAATAATGTTGGATCAATTGATATCCGTGTGAGGGTGGGGGGAAGGGGAAGTGACATGTGATCAGTCTCTCAGATCACACAAAAAATATTCCATTCTTGGTAGTAATAGAAAGTGTTGTGTAAAAGTTTTTAGCTGCACTAACTGTAACTGAGATCCTGAACTAACCTCCAACAACCAATCAAGCTTCCATGGAGTCATTCACATCGAAGCTCCTTGTAACCAAACCAAACCCAAGTTGTTTAATTGATCTTTCGAGAAACCAGGAGAGAGAGAATAATTCAGCCAACATAATAAATCCCCTTACTCAAACAAAACAAGCAGAACCAAAGGAATATAGTTTTAGCAGACCCTACTTCTTGTTTCTTGAATATGCTCTCTTTGGTCTTTATTTCTAAAAGTATTTATTTCATGTGTTTATGTGTGTGCCTGACTGTGTGTGCAAGAGCCTGTGGAGGTCAGAAGAGGGCATCAGATTCTCTGGAAGTGAAGCTAAAGATGCTGTGAGCTGCCATGTGGGTGCTGGGAACCGAACCTCTGTCCTCTGCAAGGGCAGCAGGTCCTCCTAACCACTGAGCCATCTCTTCAACCTCCTTTTCCACCTTTGAAACCAACTTCCTTGCTGAGCTCATGTGAGTCTCTTTTGCATTTTTAGAGGAGATAATGCTGTAATTCATGAATTGCAAATAAAATCCGATTAGATGATTTCACTAAATGTATTGTTGTTGTGATTTTGTCTTTTGACAAAAGCAAGAGTAAAGGCAATAGATCTTTCAGGTTCCTCCACCAGAATGCAAACATACCGAAAACAGGCAGGATAAGCCAGCTAGTACAAACAGGAACTTGCCTTCATCAGAGGATGCAATTGAGGGAAAGGCAAGTGACAAGGTCAAGGTCACTTGACACTGTATGTGTGGTATCTAAAAAAGATACAGTCTCTTCAGCTCCATGAATAAAAAAGGGACAACAGTCCAATACATACGGGGACAGACATACTTCACTCCTGTGGCAATCCGATTTTCTGCCCTAGGATCTAGCCTCTCATGAATGTAAGGAGTATATTTGAAACAAAGAGTCTGAACACTCACTGTAAACCCAGCAGTTGAGAAGAAAGGACCCAAGGGTCAGAAGTTCAAGACTGGCCTGGACTTCATGAAACCATGTTTCAGAAATAGAGAATTTGAATAGGAAAAGAAAACAAAGACAAAGAAAGAAAACTCAAGCCACTTCAATTTCATTCTCCCATGTTACCACCTGGAGTTTTATTTCTGTTTAAAATTTAAAGCAATGAAACTTAATGCTAACTGCAAGGTGTAATTTTGTTTGGTAAGTGCCAATTTTACTTTATGCATGAACTATTTTTATTGTTATTATAACATTTTAGCTGGAATTTATAATTTTTAAGGAAAGGACACATAAGGAAAATGGTGTAATTACTTTAAAACTCAACCATGACACAGGCAAAGTGTCATGTGAACTTCTATAGATATCAAATACCTTAGAATCAGAACATATCTACCTAAAATATTATAATTTCTATTGAGAGACATTAGAGTAAGTAGAGACAATGTGTTAAAGGACTGAAAGGCAAGCTTTATAAATCTAATCCTTCTTCCTATTTAACTCAATCATAAAGCCAAATCAAAATCCTAAATTCCCATTGATTGATTGATTGAGTGATTGATATAGGGTCTTTCTATATCTTTGGGTGGCCCAGAACTTGCCATGTAGACCAGGCTAGCCTCAAACTCACAGAGATCTGCCTTCTTCTGCCTCTGCCTCCCTCACGCTGAGATTGAAAGCACTGCCACACACACAGCCACACAGTTGTTAAATAAAACATAATAGAAGAACGTAACTACGTTTTGCCACTTTAAGATTCCAGGAGTCAGGGAGAGTGCTCAGCGGGTAGCCATGTTTGCCACACAAGCCTGGTGACATGAGTTCAATCCTCAGAACCTATGGTAGAAAGAGACCATCAACTCCTGAAAGTGGTCCTCTCACCTTCACGCATGTACCTCGGAACACACACAAACACACACTAACAAACACACACACAGTAACAACAATAAATGAAATCAAAATGTGTTTACCAAAGGTAGCTAATAAGAGAGTAGGAAGAAAACTTTGTGATAACAGAACTATTGGAAACATATAACTGACAAGTAGCTCACATTCAGCATAGAATAAATTGAGACCCAGAATACTGAATGAACGATTCCAGGCACAACTGAATGCTTGCCACGCAATTCCGGTGATAATAAAGTTTAAAAATCAAGGTAAACTTCAACTCCATTTTTGAAGGGATATCATCTTAAGTGGTGCAGCTGAAAGCAGTTGCTGTAAAAGTCAAGAGCGTGGATGTCTTGGCTTTGATGCTGGGTGGGGGCTCTCAGCACTCCGCCTCCACCTGCAAGGAGGCTGCAAGAATGTGGGCTTGATGACAACCAACGGCGCTGTGTGTTTGTGTACAGGCCTCCCTTTGAGGCTTCTGGCTCATAGAACACACACACACACACACACGCACGCACGCACGCACGCACGCACGCACGCACACACACACCAGTACTGGAAAATAATAGAGGAAGCAATCAAGTATATTCAAGTCTTTTTTTTTTTTTTTTTTTTTTTCAAGAAGCTTCACGTTGCTGAGAATGACAGTCCATGCCAGGACAGGCTGGAGCAAGAGGACGGTGAATCCAAGGCTGGCGTGGGATACATAGGGACACTCTAAAAGACTCTGTCCACTATTCTGTAGTGAACCAACCTTGTCAGGCCACAGACACTCATGCCAGTGGTCTATCATAGACAGTTTGGTCATATTTGTTGTTTTGTTTTCCATCTGTAACACAATCAAAACAACAACAACAACAACAACAAAAACCAAAATCAAGCCCTGCTCTGATTTAGGGTCTTCAGGTAATTCATTGATCACATAACAGTTTTTTCCAGAGCTTTCTCCAAGATTCTCTCCATGAGAAGCTCCTTGCTCTCTGTGCATCTTATACCCCAATGTTCTGTTGGTGTTTTCTCTCTGGCCATGCTGATCTCATGTCTTACCTATTCATGTAGCTTCTCTTCCTGAGAGCTCGCTCACGTGTCAGTTCTGTAGTTACAGGGTGGGATGTTTTTGCCACCTGCTAAAGACAGGTGCAGAAACTGTCATAGGATTGAATTTTGGAAAGGCAGAGAGGCTTTGGATAACGTTCCCCTCATCCTACAAAGATGTCACATTGGATAGGAGTCTTCTGGTCTAATGGGTTACATCATCTGATCTCAACTAGATATCCTTTAAAATGATCAGCCCACAAAAGTAAACAAAGCAGAAATACCAAGTCACTCTTCAGAAGCATTTTGAAGATGAATTCCCATTTTTAGCAGTTGAGTATATGAACAGATTTTATTTAGTGTTCATTAAGTTTATGGACTAATATTATTTATGTTTGAAAAGAGACAGTATATATGATTACTGCATCTAAAAATGTGTGTGCCATAATAAAATCCCATATAAATCACCTTGTATCCCTCCCATCAGTTTTTATGTCTGTTTTATTAGAAAGCTTTGCATTTTCCTATAGATAAAAACCTATCCTTGTTTTCTTTTCTTTTTTTTTTCCCCCACATCAAAACCTACTTACTCAGCATAGATGGAA
>NW_026594812.1:0-15607 GCF_907164565.1 Psammomys obesus
AAGAAGAAGAAGAAGAAGAAGAAGAAGAAGAAGAAGAAGAAGAAGAAGAGAAAACCACATTGACTACCTATGATTATATTGAAAGTAAAATGTGGTTACCTGTTTCTTACACTAACTTACCAACTCCCGTGTCTTGAAATGATTCATTCTTTATTCCTTGTATGTGTAAGACATGTATGTATGCATGTGCCTGTGTGAGTGTCTGTGATTGCTAGTGTACATATGTTCACCTGACTATGGAGAACACAGGCAGACATTGCGTGTCTTTGTCAGTCACTCTGCCCTTTATTTTTTGAGGTGGGAATTTTTGGCTGAACCTGGAGCTCACCAATTCAGCTAAATTGGCCGGCCAGCAAACTCCAGGAATCTGCTTCTCTCTGTCTACTGCACGGTCTGGAATTTCAGATGGGTCCTATTGTGTTTGGTTTTTACATGGGCATCAGAAATTTCAACTCAGGTCATAATGTACACAGCAAGCAACTTACTGGTTAACTCCTCGGCTCCATTGTTTGTCCTCTAATTTTTAAATTCACTTTATTTTTATTATTGTGATGTTTATATGTGTGTACCTGTATATGCATACGTGAGCCATGATATGCACGTGGCGTTTAGAGAGTAACTTGTAGGAGCAGGTTTTATTCTCTTCTTTCATCATAGGGGGCCCAGAGATTATACCAGTTTGTCAGGTTTGGCAGCAAGTGCCTTTACCTCCTGAGCCGTTTCATCAATATTCATTATCTTAATTACTTCGTATTTCTTAGTTGAAAATCAAAATAGTGGAATGGGCAAAACTTTTGTAATCTAAAGAGTTGGTAGGAACTTAATTTTGCTTGTTTTTCATAAATAAAATTGTAAAAGGCACATGTACTTGTTTTAATGAAGAACATTCTAATTGGCATGTACATAAGAGACTAAGGGCCATCTGATAGAGGATCAGACATAAAAGAAATAACGGTGGTCCTGAAGGTGCTTGATTTCTTGTTAGAGAGACAAGACAATCATGTAAAAAGTGCTTAGCAAAATCCTAGTGGTTTTAGGATTAAGAATAAAAACGTGAGCATCAGGGAATAGGTACAGTTCTGAGTTTAGGAAAATCAATAGCAGACAATTCTTTTGGAAGTAATTTAGACATAATGAATTTAGAATTAGCCACACAGTTATTTTTATCCTGTGTAAGAAAAAAAAAAAAAAAAAAACAACAAAAAAAAACACCTAAGCAAAAAGTCAAACTTGTGTTAAGCCCTAAAGGACAAGCAAATGTTATCAGCAGAAAACATTTAAAATGTAATTTATATAATTCTCTGGCTAAAGTTTTATTGCCAGGCATTGTTGGAGTCCAAGTAAAGTAGAAAAAAACTGGGGAAGAACTATTGAAGTCAGCGTAAATGGTTTAAAAATCAAAGCTAACAAGACAGTTAGATGGTAAAGTGCCTACTATGCAAACAGAAGGACCTGAGATAGAAGTTCCAGAAGGTACTGTAATAGAACAGTTACAGCAGTGAGCAAGAATATCCTAGCCCTGGGTGCCAAGAGAAGAGGCAGAAAGAGCTCTGGAGTTCAGTAAGGCAACTTGGCTTGTCATATAGGTGAGCTCCTGGTTTAGTGAGAAGCACATATGAGAACAAAGATATGGAAAGTGATTGAGGAAGAAACCTAAGGTGAATATATAGCTAACACACAGATACACACACACACACACACACACACACACAGAGAGAGAGAGAGAGAGAGAGAGAGAGAGAGAGAGAGGTAGTACAAAATTAATTCTACACCTTTAAGGAGTTAAAATCTTTGATCAAGAATAAAAGGTTCAAGGGTTGGAGAGATGGTCCAAATGGCCCTGAAGCTAACAATACTGTTTCACTTGTAGAATGAAGGTTTGGTTCCCAACACCCGCATGGTAGCTCACAACCAGACCTAACTTCAGTTCCAAGGGACCTGCTACCTTCTCCTGGCCTCCACTAGCACTGCAAGTACACGACACACATACACATGCTGGCAAAACACTCATATACATACAATTTAAAAAAAGAAATGAGAAAATTGGCATGCAGTCCAGAAGGCAAAGTTCAGTTCTCCTTTCAACCATGTTTAATAAAGATCAGTTTTAAAAGTCCATGACAAAATAAGTCTAGTTTTAAAAACCAGCCTTTCAATCTTGGCTTGGCCATATGGTTTTCTTTGGTCTAGGTGGCACTAACTAGCAAATTTGGCACACATGAAGGCTTAAACAGCTCTTGGAACTTTGATCCTTTCATTTCCTGCTGTTGGCAATCCTTAGGCCAAAAGGGAAAGCCCCAAATAGGAACTGGGCCATTAGAAGATGAGAGGCTAGTCATTCTTTATCAGGCTTTTCTGGCTGTCTAGACATGAGAAGAAAGCCATCCCAAATGTTACAGCCCCAGAGAAGTTGGCAACTGACACTAGCAATAAGCGAAGGTATTCACAACCAAAACAACCCCTTGATTCACTCACAGAATTAGGAGAAAAAGAATGGTCGTTATATTCTTTAATTTGGTGTGGAATGCAAAAGTTAATGGACCAAAAGAATCACAGAAATGGCAAAGATTTTAGAAACATCCTACCTAAGTTATAGTTTTGATAATACCCATTGATATTTTGATATACTGTTTATCCATTTTAAACATTTTATAGGTTTACCTTATGTTTTTATGTTTACACTTTTTACCAAAATAAAAGGACTTTAAAAAGTTTTTTTTTTTCTTTTAAATTGTATTTAATAAAGGGAGTTGAATAGAATATATCTGGCCTTACTCCCTCTATTCTGAACACTAGGTAAAATATCCGACTTCTATACCTTCCTCCCACATACTGTGTTGTGACTGATGTCCTCTACCAAACCACAATCCCTGAGTGTCAGAGGTATGCATACTTCTAATGCTATCGATAAGTGTTTACTACATGAAATTACTTACATGATTTTCATCTTACAAGAAGACTACAAAGGACAAACAAGGAGGTTTCTCAAGAAAGACATGATGGATATCTTAAAAGCTGTACAGAATCCTCTCTATATAGATGTATTTCACAGGGCCACTGAGTTGGGCACACATCCTACCATATAACAAGGTGCCTGAACACCCGCAATTATCTTGAACTTCCCTGCATTCTTTTCAACTTTGGCTTATATAAGCATTATTAGTTTGCCAAGATATGATGGATAGCAACTGGATATTAACCTTGGCAATCACATTGAAATTTAGGACTCCCGTCTAACAGTTTTTGAATTAAAGTTTCTGTAGCCATGCAATTTTTGTTATTTTTAAAGTGCCGTGTAACCAGTAACAGGCTGAGCTTAATTCTCCTGTCAATTTCCATTAACATCTTTTCAAAATAAACAAGGAAAAAAACCCTCATTCCACCCAATAGGAACAGAACACCAAGAAGAAAAGCATCTGCCAGTGGTCCTAAATGCTGAGCTGCCTCTCCACCCCCAAATCTACACCTACTTGCACTCTAGGAAAAGAAAGAAAGAATAGGAATGTCAAGACTGTGGGGGGAAAGCCTGAAAACAGTGCCTTCTTTTCTCTCATTGTTACATATTAAACTGTACCCAAGGGGGGACTTGACTATTATGGGTCTGGAATCTACACTATCCCCACATGTCTTCCTTAGTTTTATTTTGAAAATTATACTCACTATATTTAATTACATGTGTGTATGTGCATGCTTGTGTGTGTGTGTGTGTGTGTGTGTGTGTGAATACAGTATCTGTGGAGTTCAGGAGAGGGCATTCAAATCCTTTGAAACTGGTGTTATGGGGGGTAATTGGTCACCTGGCTTTGGTACTGGGAACTAAATACAGGTCTTCTGGAAGAGCTGTAAATGTTCTTAACCACCTTTCCAACTCCTAGCCTCACATGGTAAAAAAAAAATAAAATATTGAGCTATCCAGGGATAATGAACACACAGCTGAAAAATATTTTTCCTCAGTCGCTTGACCATAATCTGTGATCTCCATTGTCTTCTTGCACTGAGCTGATATTGACTGTGTCCCAGGTTTAATGAATGTCCTGCCGTGTCTTCTACTGGGTGAAGTTCGGCTAAAGTACCATTCCCTTACGACAACATGGATGTCTCCTTTTTTGAAATAATTTTAATTTTTTTTTAAAAAATTGACTTTACATCCTTGTTGGAACCCCATCCCTCCTCTCCTTCCATTCCCACCCTTTCTCCTTCCTTCCCCCGCCCGGTCCCCTCTTTCTCGGAAAAGGGAAGCTCCCTTTCCCATCTACCCCAGCTTAAGTTGCAGCAGGACTCAGAGTGTTCTCTTCCCCTGTGGCCTAGCAAGGCAGTCCTTCCAGGGGAAAGCGATAAAAAGAAGCTGCCAAATGAGTTTGTGTCCGATGCAGTCACCTTTTCCCTTACTAGAGGACCCACATAAAGCCTAAGCCGCCCATCTGCTACATCTTTGTAGGGGAACTAGGTCCAGTTCTGCATGATTTTTGGTTAATGTTTCAGTCTCAGCAAGCCCCTCCGGGCCCTGGTTAGTTGGCTTTGTTGATGTTCTTGTTGAACTTCTTCAGGTCCTTTTCTCTTTCCCCCTACTTTTCCACAGGACTCCCCATGCACCAACCAATGTTTGACTGTGAGTCTCAACATCTGCTTTGAGGCATTGCTGGGCAGAACCTTTCAGAGGACAACTCTGTCAGGCTCCTGTTTGCAAGCTTAGCAGAGTATCACTCATGGTGGCAGGTGTTGACATTCTCTGGTAGAGTGGATCTTTGGTTGGGCCAGGCATTGGTTGGGCATCCCCTCAATCTCTGCTCAATCTGCTCTATCTTTGTCCCTGCACATCTTACAGTCAGGGTAAATTTGGGGTCGAAGTTTTTGTGACTGGGTTGGTGTTCCCCTCCCTCTTCTAGGAGACTAGTCTAGATAGCAGGTGTACTCTTCAGTCTCCATGGCCTATTCTATGCTACTAGGAGTCTCTGCTTTAGACCCCCTCTTGTCCTTCCAGGAGCCTACCCTGACTTAGGTCTCTGGCTTGTAACAGAGATGTCCCCACCCTCAGTTTCTCTTTTCTCTGCTGTCCTTCTCTCCTCTAGCCCTTGCTCTTGCCAGGTCTGTTTTCTACTCTCTTAACTCTCTTCACCCCTTCTCCTACCTTGTCACCTCTCTTCAGTCACTACCTTGTCTATTTTATCTACCCTTCCAAGTGAGATTTATGCATCCTCCCTTGATTCCTCCTTGTTACTTATCTTCATTGAGTCTGTGGCTCATAGTATGCTTATCCTGCACTATATGGCTAAAATCCACTTATAAGTGAATACACACCATGTGTCTCTTTGCAGGTCTGGGTTACCTCACTCAGAATGATCTTTTCTAGTTCTAGCCATTTGCCTGAAAATTTCATGATTTCTTTGTCTTTAGTTTTTTAAATTTTTTTTACACTTTATTCACTTTGTGTCCCCCCATAAGCCCCTTTCTCCTCCCCTCCCGATCCCACCTTCCCTGCCCCTTCTTCACACATGCCCCTCCCCAAGTCCACTGATAGGGTCCTCCTCTCCTTCCTTCTGATCTTAGTCTATCAGATCACATCAGGAGTGGCTGCATTGTCATCTTCTGTGGCTGGTAAGACTGCTCTCCCCTCAGGGGGAGGTGGTCAAAGAGCAGGCCAATTTGTGTCAGAGGCAGTCCCTCTTCCCATTACTATGTAACCCACTTAGACACTAAATTGCCATGGATTACATCTGCGCAGGGGTTCTAGGTTATCTCCATGCCTGGTACTTGGTTGGAGTATGGGTCTCTGGGAAGACCCCTGTGTTCAAATTTTCTGGTTCTGTTGCTCTCCTTGTGGGATTCCTGTCCTCTCCATAACCTACTATTTCCCACTTCTTACATGAGATTCCATGCACTCCATAAAGTCTCAGCATCTGCTTTGATAGTCTGCTGTCTTTAGTTTTTTATTTATTTATTTTTTCTTTTTCATTTGTATGTGGTTTTTGAAAGGCAGCACCTTACAGATTGTGCAAATGCCTTATGGGTTTTTCTTAATTGCTACAGTACAACTGATTTACAACAAATTTGTCAGCATTATTGCTGCAAGTTGGAGCACTTAGATCTTTTGCTTTTCACAAACCCTGCATTTTTGCGACTTTAAAGGGACTCCAGTGATATATCACTGACAATACCAGAATGGTGTCAAATCTTTCAGTTCATAATTATTCCTAACTGGATATAAAAGATGTTCTGTCTCAAAACTGCCAAAGCATTCAAGTAGCATTGATAAAATTCTTGCTTGTAAAATTTGAACAAAAGTTAGGTAACTATTACTCTAAAGAGTTTCATGTCAAATGCTTATTTTCTAAAATATTTCATGCACAAACATGATGAATAAGTTAGGCTGTGTAAAAATATTAATGTACTTCATGCTGACCTATGAAAACAATGATATGATACATATAAAAATATGCATATTCATCTGAGAAATGACCTCAAGAATTAGGTGACTGTTCACATTTCAATAACTGGGAGGGTCTAAGATAAGACACTAACCTACTCCAAAATGTATGAATTCACATACCAAATGATATACTAGTAAATCTCTAAAAAAACTGATTGTTCATTTTTCGTTGACTATTTTAAATTATCTCACTTTGTTTCCCCAATTTAACAGCAAATTCACAAAACCACTGTATAAATGGATTGACTCAGGTAAGCCAATCTTCCTTTGTGCCTTAACGTTAACTCCAGCTTGTGTTTGTCAACATTGGAAGTATTTCTAACAATTGCCTTGCTGAAGATTCCAGTTTTAGACCCCAACCCTTGTGAATTTAATTTGACAGCGCACATCAAGTCCTGACTTTATAGCTGCTTGGCTTTACTTTTCAAAGTGAATGTTAAACAGAAGGCCCAGAGATGAGGTGGTGTTATTTTAGACATTGACTAGCAAATTCTTTTCGGGAATAATGTTCTTTCCGAGGACATCTCACATGGTTATTTTGGTTGCAATGGTGGAGCACTTTGGGGTGTTTAGTGTAGGTTTGGCATTTGACATCTTTGCGTGGGAACTGACATGAAAACATCCGTGCACTGGGAGGATGGTCACATGCAAGGGTAGAGGGTGGTGAATAATGAACCTAGAAGTTTAAGCCACTGGTAGAAAGCATGAAGAACTTAGGGGAAAATTCACACATGGTTCTTGACTGAAAACTTTTTATAAGGATTCATGTGTGCTTCAAGCAAATTTTAATGACCCTCTTTTATTTCATGGCAATGGATTTCTCCTCATCCATTCCAGTACTGTTGATTTCCGATTTTACTTAGGAGTCAGATGCATGGAAATAACTTCTGAACACAATTGCAAAGGTAGAAACAGGGATGCAGGATGCTGGTCTCATCATTTTTTTCAAGTAACTTAGGAAACAGAAGAAACAAGACTTACAGCTAGAAATGTTTCTTGATAAGAAACTGCTTCAAAGTTTGAAAGAATTCGGGGATGAAAATATAATGTAAGAAACTCAATTTTCTGGAACAGAATGAATGTAAGTTTCTATGGCATCATACTCTTTACTTACTGCATGCCTTGCATAAACAAGGGCAGAGCAACTTGTCCAGTACAAACATCAAAAGAAAGATATGCTATGGTTTATTAACACTGACACAGTGTAGGCTGCAGCCCTCACCCAGGTTTCTTTCAGTTTTTGTAAAATTGCCTTTCACATCTACAATGGCATCAACAATGAAATACATTTTATGCTAATTACCATTTCCTGTAGAGACAAATTTTCAGCTTTTTTTCCCCCCTTTACTTTAACTCATTGAAACTTTTGAATGACCCAAGGAGCTTTATATCCATTTAAGTAGATAATTATTTTGAAAAAGCATTATCAATCATTAGATATCTATAAAAATATGGAGGTAATCACTGTTCTAAATGCTGCTGGTATACAATGTAAATATCTCTTTGTCAAGTCACTCATGTATCTCCGGTCTACTCACCTGTCTACTATCAATCTAACATTTGTTGCCTGTCTTTTCTTTCCCTGAGTTCATACTAATACCTCCAATTTAAAAATCTCATTTGCAGGGAATCTTAGGAAAGAAGTGAAAAACAGTAAGATCTGGAGAGGACAGGAACTCCACAAAGAGAGCAACAGAACCAAAAAATCTGAGCACAGGGGTCTTTCCTAAGCTGATACTCCAACCAAGGATTATGCATGGAGATAACCTAAGACCCCTGCACAGATGTAGCCCATGACAGTTGAGTATCCAAGTGGGTTCCATTGTAATAAGAACAGAGACTGTCTCTGACATGAACTGATTGGCCTGCTCTTTAATTACCTCCCCCTGAGGGGGAAGCAGCATTACCAGGCCACAGAAGAAGATAATGCAGCCACTCCTGATGAGACATAATTGACTAGTTTCAGAAGGAAGGAAAAGAAGACCTTCCCTATCAGTGGACTTGGTGAGGGGCATGCATGCAGAGGGTGGAGGAAGGGAGGAATTGGGACAGGAGGAGAGAGGGAACCACAGGGGGAATACAAAGTGAATAAAGTGTAATTAATAAAGAATTTAAAAAATCTCATTTCTGGTATCTCTTTCTGAATTCAGTCATCCACTTTTCCTTTTGAGTGTCTGAGTCTGCAGCCATCCCAGTAAAATCACCTCCCCACTCCACCCTTGCTCTATGTCCTTATTTTGACCCACTGTGGCTCAACACCCATTTTTGTTTGCTTGTTTTCCTCCTCAAAAGCTTTAATAGTTGTTTAGAAAGGAAAACAGCAGAGAAAGGAAATGAAACTTAAAGTGACAAAAAAATTGTAAAAAAAAAAAAGAGTACAGATTGATCTCTATAGGAGAGTAGAACAGAACAGAAAATTATGGGTGGATTGTTGGGGGACTGGAACTAGAGTGTCAAGTGAAGAGGGGGAAAAATGAGTAGGATGAGGGAGGGAACATAGGGAGGCAAAGTTAAAATTAAGGGCCCTATGAGGGGTATGAAAATCTAATATGGTAGAAGCTACATAAAATATTTACATATTTGAAGGGGATCTAAATGTAATCGTCAAATAGCAGCAGAGAAAACGCCTCTATTAGACATCTCTTGTTACTAAATGAAGTTTCCAGTACTGCGATTGGGTTATACCTAGGAAGAGTTGTTGGCCAAAGGGCTTCCATAGGAACCTCCAAGCAATGCAGGCAGGTGCCAAGACAATAGGCTGATCTCTTCAAACTAATGGCAAGGCCTCATTGCTAAAGATAATACTTATACAACTCATTGATTACAGACGGAGAAGGCAATCTTGTGCTACATAGAGACTTCACACCTACTTTCTAGAGTCTTTGGTACAGGAAAGAACTCGGCACACTACAAAAGAAAAAAAAATGTAATCACCAACCCAGCCTCACATCCTTTGATCTACAGTGGTGTCCTGCCTGCAAGATATATTAGTGAAAAGTTGGCACAAAGCTTACAGGAATAACCAAGCAATACCTGTTTTGACTTAACGCCCACTCCATTTTATGGAACCCCTCTCCCCGCATTGCTTGGTGACTAAGTATAAGCGATTAGGTAGCCCAAGGACCTCAGGTAAAACAAAATATGGTAGTTCTAGACAAAATGAAACAAAAAATAGTAATAAATTGACTACTAGTGACTATCTTATATACTCATAGATTGGAGCCTTGCTTACCTGTCATCAGAGAAGCTTCCTGCTAGAGTAGTTGAGAACAAATACAGAGAGACTCATACCCAGACATTATAAAGAGAAATAGAGATCACAGGTCACTCATCTCCAAATGGGATATCTCCATCAAATCTGGATTTGTCCTGTTTTGTTCCATCAAAACAGGATTCAAGGAGCCCGTGGAAGAGGTAGTGAACAGAGTATGAGAGCCAGAAGTGATGCAGAGCACCGATCAAACCAGAGACTTCTAAAGCAACAGGACTGATATGCGGGTGAGCTCACAGACATGAAGACAGCATGCACAAGGTCTACACAGGCCTGCACTGAGTGAAGTCCTGGAGTAAAAGGAGAAGTGGAAACATTCCCCCATCCCTAACCCAGAAGCTATCTCTCATGGATAATCACTCGCAAATGAAACTTTTCAAGGGAGTCTCACTAGGGAAACACTATTATTTATTTATTTTTTTACAAAAATTTGTTTCATTATTTTGTTTTACAATTTATTCATTTGTATCACCGTAGTAGCCCCCTCCCTCGTCACATCCTGGTCCCATCCTCCTTCCTCTCCTCCCCATCTGCTTCCTTTAGTGTACAGAAAAGGGAGAGTCCTTCTCTCCCACTACCTGACTCTAACCTATCAAATCAGGACTGCCTGGATCCTCTTCCTCTGTGTCCTGATAAGGCCACCCTATCAGAGGGAAGTGTTCAAAGAGCAGGCAACCAAGTTCACTTCAGAGACTACCCTGTTCCCCTTACTAGAGAACCCACTTGGAGACTGAGCAGCTGATGGGCTACAGCTGAGCAAGGGGTCTAGTTCCTCAGTCCTCACCATGTATGGTCCATATTTGATGAATCAGTCCCTGCAGGTCCCCCTGGGTCTAGATTTTTTGCCTTGTTGGTCTCCTTGTGGAGCTCCTTTCCCTTCCAGGTTCCCTCCCTTCTTTCATAAAACTCGTGCACTCTCTCCAAAGTTTGGTAGTTAGTCTCCGCAGTTGCTTAGATCCCCTGCTAGGTGGAGTATTTTAGAAGACAGAAGAAACCTGTCCTGTTCCCTCTCTTCCACTGCTTCCAGTGTCAATCCTGTTTATTTCTGAATGAGAATTAAGTATCCTCACTATGGTCCTTCTCATTGTTTAGATTCTTTAGATCTATAGATTTTAGTATGTTTAGCCAATAATATATGGCTAATACCCACTCATAAGTGAGTATATATTATGCATGTCTTTCTGCTTCTGGGTTACTTCACTTAGGATGATCTTATCTAGTTCCATCTACTTACCTGCAAATTTAATGATTTCTTTGTTTTTAATTGCTGTGCAGTATTCCATTGTACAATTGTATCACAATTTCTGTATCCATTCCTCAGGTGAGGGACATCTGGATTGTTTCCAGGTTCTGGCTATTATGAATAAAGCTGCTATGAACACGGTTGAGCAAATGTCCTTGTTGTGTACTTGAGCATCTTTTGGATATATGCCTAGGAGTGGTATAGCTGGATCTTGAGGTAGCACTATTCCTAATTTTCTGAGAAAGCACTAGATTGATTTCCAAAGTGGTTGTACAAGTTTACATTCCAACCAGCAATGGAGCAGGGTTCCCCTTTCTCCATATCTTCTTCAGCAAGTGTTGTTACTTTTTTATCTTAGTCATTCTGATGGGTGTAAAGTGAAATCTTAGGTTCATCATTTCCCAATGACCAAGGATGTTGAGCATTTCTTTAAGTGGGAAATACTACTCTTCTTTTTTTTCATTTAAAAAATTTATTTATTTTTTTTTTATTAATTACAGTTTATTCACTTTGTATCCCAGCTGTAGTCCCCCCTACAATCCCACACACACTCTCTCTCTTCTTCTCCCACACCCATCCTCCAGTCCACTGATAGGGAGGTCCTCTTCCCTTTCCAGCTGAACTTATTCTTTCAGGTCCCATCAGGACTGGCTGCATTGTCTTCCTCTGTGGCCTGGTAAGGCTGCTATCCCCTCAGTGGAGGTGATTAAAGAGCCAAGCACTGAGTTCATGTCAGAGACAGACTCTGTTCTCATTACTATGGAATCCTCTTGGACACTGAACTGCCATAGGTCACATCTGTGCAGTGGTTCTAGATTATCTCCATGCATCATCCTTGGTTGGAGTATCAGTCTCAGAAAAGACACCTGGGCCCAGTTTTTTTGGTTCAAAACACTACTCTAAAGTAGGCTGTATGCTCAGGTCTAGATGGCCAGATAATGAACTTCTTAGAATCTTTGGAAGTTCTTTGTTTCAAAATGTCATGTAAGAATTTGCTTTTTTGTTTTTTAAAAAAATTTCTTTATATGTATATACAAAGATATAAACATATATTTGTATATGCAAAGGTATATAAAAAAAGAAGTGACTCCAGTTGATATATAAATAAAATTAGAGCCAAGAGCATTTCTTTAATAAGGCATTCTCTATAGTAATAGAAAATTAAAGAGCATTCCTGGGAGATTTCTATATTCTGGTATGAATGACAGAAATATTTCTTGAACAAGCCTTAATTGTTTGTTCATGCTATCATCTAACCATTCTTATATTTGTGCAAACATTTGAGTGATTATGAGTTGTCCGACATATTATAACACATGAGGAATACAAAGATAATGATTGGTTTTATGAACTTTATTCCCTCCTCTAATTATTTTACTTTCAGCCAAATCCCATCCCAATAGCTTACCTGTAGGTACATATGTATAATAAAAAAGAAAACAAACAATGCTTAATAAATTGCTCATATCTCAGCAAACATTATTTTAGGGAATTACATATCCACATAGATTTGAAATTCATAATACAGTGGCCAAACGAAGATGTCAAATTATAGTGAAATTTCAGCCAATGTAGAATTATTGTTATTAATGTAGATATTTAATAGTAAGTAACTCTGATACCACTAATTGTTACTTCCAGGAGAGCTGTACACATCTGGGCGACCTGCACCTCCTAGAGCCCTTTGTCCTCTCTCTCTCTGCTTATCTGCTTTCTTTCTGCTGTTGTACCCCTGATTCTCCTCATTTTATTTAGTTCCCCATAGTCTTAGAAGCCTTGAGGCCAGTTAGACTTGGAATAATACCTTTGAAATTAAGACCCAAAGATAAATCTTTCTTCTCTTAATGAAATATCCTCAGGCATTAGGTGTGAAATGTCTGACCAACTTCCTGCCATCTTACTGTGAAGAGCACCTCTTGGTCCTGACTATCAGTTAGTACCCAGTGTTCAATCCCTTCTCACTCCCCACTCTTTCCCTCTTGACCTCTGGATACCACCATTCAATTATCAACTACCATGGCACCACCTTTCTTTAAAAAGTATTTTTGATAATTATGTTTCAAGGAGATGGTTTGAGTGTCCTTAGTAATGACATTTGCATATTGTAAATCTGGTAAGTGGCTTGAGAAAAATCTGCCACTGTCACTAGCATGGAAATGCTCTAACAAAAAGGAGGGTTATTTTATTAATTATATTACTTATTTACTTTACCTCCTGATCAAAGCTTCCCCTCTGTCCTCTCTTCTCAGTCTCTCCCTCTCACATCAACCACTACTTACCCCTCTTCCCCTTCTCCTCAGAAAATGTGATGCCTGCCATGGATATCAACTGGCCTTAGCCTATCAAGTTGCAACAAGACTAAGTGCATTTTCTTCTATTGAGGCTAGACAAGGCAGCAAACAAATTACTTAATTGAAAAAATGAAAAGAAAAAAACAAGATGCTAAGACAGATAGGAAAGAACTTAGAGTTATAATCCAAATACCAGAACAGAACCACAGTGTTAGCTGTTGGGAAGCATCGCAGAAATGCTACCTTTGCTTAAAACCATATTTTAAAACTTCATATAGTTAGCTCCTACTTAGCTTTGGGGGCTTTATTTAGGCATAAGCATGTCAGTCTAAATTCTACCTTTCAAATGCTTTCATACTCACATGTAACTACTAGTCTGCCAGAGATAAAATTACTCTTTGAGTATTAATCAGCTTTTCAGTGCTGTGACAAAACAATTAAGTAATAAATTTGAAAGATGGAATAAAAGGAGGTCAAGGCCTCACGGTCAGTAAGAACCTGGCTAAAAGGTTAGTCCAAATGTGGGGAGGATCACAATCACCGGTGTCAGGGAACTCCATAGAGTAGGGAGAAGGCAAAAGCACCGGCTCTGGGCCTCTCCTGGTCCTACTCCCTTTTCATTTCAATGCCTCAGAGCAAGCCTCGCAGTCTCCCAGTATAAAATATTGTAACACTAACCTCACTACGTTCAAAATGGTTGTCATATCTTCTCAAGTTATGTGATCCTGAGCTGTATCCCTAGCACTGGGCAGAATGCCTTGTCACCTAGCAACCAAGCCATAAATACTCCTTAAATTGGCAGATGGTCAGGAGGTCAGGAAGGAAGAAATACAAAGCAAAAAAATAAAAAAGGGAACTTTTAGGGTATAAATGACGTTCAGCTAGACCGTTAAAGATGTTTTTCACCCCAAATCACCTTTCCGCAAAAACTCGTGTGCCCTCTTGTCACTACCGATTGTAGATTCTACAGAGGTATGAAAAATGTATAATTTCCATTGGAGTATAAGTTCACCGAGGGGGAAGTTTTGATCACTTTTATAAAGCTGAGTTTGGGAAATCCATAAATATGGGCAGGCTTGTTAAACAGGTCCCTGTAAGTGGATCATTTGATGGTGAACAAATATTATTGGTAATGGTTTAATGCATTAGAGTCATACATCTAGTCCCATTTGAAAATCTTAGTTCTTCATGAAAATTGTTTCTAGTGAAGATGTACCAGGATGCTTGTGTTACGGTTCTTCCACAAAGGACACTTCTGGAAATCAAAGCTCTGCCCTTCAGGAATCCAAGCAGTCCATCTCTCTCCTGTGTCTTTTTAGGTATAAGTTATGGTTGAAAACATAAATTTTAGTGACAGCTAACATCATGCAAAATATCAGGCTTGATACATAACAATACTTATTTATCTGGTGGCATGCTCAAGCTGAATGCTGTTGAAAGGGTGCTTGGGGAATAAGATGAAGTGATGGTCAGAAGCTTTGCTTTTTTAATGTGCAAACATATCTAACATCAGTGCTGTGTCTCTGGCCTGTGGAGTCCTGCACTTCATGTTTTTAAGTGTGTGTGTGTGTGTGTGTGTGTGTGTGTGTGAGAGAGAGAGAGAGAGAGAGAGAGAGAGAGAGAGAGAGAGAGAGAGAGGGAGAGAGAACATATCTCTGGGTCTTTATCTAGAGAACAGGGGTTGATGCTGGCTGTCTTCTCTATCATTCTACACTTGGTTATGTAGGTAGGGTTTCTTACTGAACCCAGAACTCACCAGTTCAGCTAAACTAGCTAACCAGCTTGCTTGTGTGATCCATGGTCTCTGCCTCTCTGGGGTTTCAGGTGAACCACCACACTTGCTTTTATGTGGGTGCTGGAGATCTCAACTATGGCTCTTGTGACATGTTCTATATCCACACATTCCTGAGCCCTCTTCTCAAGACTGGGGTAGTGCTTGGATTCTTGTAGATCAGAGCCTTGTGCCCTTGTCCAATTTTTCTTCCCCCCATACTCA
The DNA here is from genome assembly GCF_907164565.1 of Psammomys obesus. Taxonomy (NCBI): domain Eukaryota; kingdom Metazoa; phylum Chordata; class Mammalia; order Rodentia; family Muridae; genus Psammomys; species Psammomys obesus. The sequence goes on from NW_026594812.1 coordinate 15,229, forward strand.
CAGCAGCCATTGATTCACCATACTAGTGAACAATTCAACATCTCCTCCTAGCCACAGGACTCTTCAGGATTTGGGAATGACATGATCTTTACTAAAATTAACACAGCTGATTAACTAGATCTTAATGACAAAAATCACTGCATACCAGCTGGCATCTGGCATGTTAGTAGTTGTCAGGCATAGGAATGGAAGGGAGTTTTCTATCTGCTCTTTCTTTCTTTTAATCTTTAGCAGGAATTTATTAGTAACAAAATAACAAAATTTGTTCTATTTTTATAGGTTCTTTAAAACACATTTTTAAGATTTTATTTCAAAATTAGCAATTGTAGAGCTTTTTTTTTTTTGCCATTTTAAACAAGAACACTTTTCAGAAGTCCAG
>NW_026594813.1:0-10474 GCF_907164565.1 Psammomys obesus
GAAATAATAAGATCTGTCTGGTCTATTTTATTTTACATTTTTTTTTTTGTGTGTGTGTGTACATGTGAGTACCCATACATTTGACCCAAAGCACCTCTGAAGATCAAGGACAGTGTTCAGGAGTGCATTCTCTTCTTTTAGGTGTGGATTTGGGGGATCAAATACAGGTTGTCACACTTGGCAAAAGTACCGTTGACTTCCTGAGCTATCTCAATGTCCTGCTTTCTCTTTAATTTTACCCATCTACAACCTATTTTCTTCCAAACCTCAAAAATGATTTAAAAAAACCCCTCTATTTTCGAGTATGATTGTGTTACATATACATTCAAAATCCCACAAAACTTTCCAACCACACTCCAAATGAGAGGAATGGTCATTAAAATGCATAGTGCTTTGGCTCTAAGTTATTTCATTTCATGGCACATTTTATATTAGAACAAAATCTGTATATTTTTTTTTCCTCCATCACACTTGTGTTTTATCTTCTGGCTTCCTAAAATCTAAAATAAGATCGTTAGGGAAGGAACATTCATCTGTATGTGAAAATGATATGTTTCAGAGAGAAATTTTAACAATTAGAAGTTCAATACATATATGAAAAACTATCAAACAAATCTTACTGCTCTTGATTGAACCACAGGGTAGGTAAGCTTCAGCAGCATTGCAGTGTTGGGGATTATGTCTTTTTGAAGCCAAAAAAAACATTTTTTATTAAACACCATTTTTAAATAACTATAAGGCAAAGCAAAGTTATAAGAATGTGTGTGTGTGTGTGTGTGTGTGTGTGTGTGTGTGTGTGTGTGGTATGTGTGTGTGGTTGTGTGTGTGCACGTGCGCACGAGTGCGTGGGTGCCTAAGCAGGATTCAGAGACTTTTGATGCCGAGGTAAGCTAAAGGCAAAGTAATAGAGGATACTGGAATAAGAAATTGTTGGTATCTAAGCTAGGTCTCCGTTCTCATTCAGAGGCTGGGCAAAAGAAGCACCAGTCATTCATGACACTTGGAATTCTAACGTTGTAGAGGTTTTTTTTTTTTTTTTAAATAATTTTTATTTTTTATATTAGTCACAGGTTATTTACTTTGTATCCCAGCAGTAGTCCCCTCCCTTATTCCCTCCCAATCCCACCCTCCCTCCCTCATCTCCTCCCTGCCCCTTTCCAAGTCCACTGATAGGGGAGGTCCTCCTCCCCTTCCATATGACCCTAGTTTATCAGTTATCTTCAGGACTGGCTGCAATGTCCTCCTCTGGCCTAGCAAGGCTGCTCCTCCTTCGGTGGGGCGGAGGTCAAAGAGCCATTCATGTCAGAAATAGTCCCTGTTCCCCTTACTAGGATACTCACTTGGATACTGAGGTACCATGGGCTACATCTGAGCAGGAGTTCTAGGTTATATCCATACATGGTCCTTGGTTGGTGAAACAGTCTCATTAAAGACACCTGTGCCCTGATATATTTGGTCCTTGTGGAGCTCCTGTCCTCTCCAGGTCATACTAACTCCCCCTTCTTTCATATGACTTTCTGCAATCTGCCGAAGTTTGGTTATGAGTCTCCCCATCTGCTTTGATATACTGCTAGGTAGAGTCTTTCAGAGGACCTCTGCGGTAGGCTCCTGTCCTGTTACTTGTTTTCTCCTACTTCCAATGTCCATCCCCTTTGTCTTTCTAGGTGAGGATTGATCATCTTACCCCGGATCTTCTTTCTTTTTTTTTTATCTTCTTTAGGTACACATATTTTAGTACGTTTATCCTATCGTATAAGTCTAGTACCCATTTATAAGTAAGTATATATTGTGTGTCTCTTTCTGCTCCTAGGATACCTCACTCAGGATGATCTTTTCTAGATCTCACCATTTGCCTGCAAATTTCATGATTTCCTTGTTTTTAATTGCTGGGTAGTATTCTGTTGTGTAAAAGTACCACAATTTCGGCATCCATTCCTCTGTTGAAGGACATCTGGGTTGTTTCCAGTTTCTGGTTATTACGAATAAAGCTGCTATAAACATGGTTGAGCAAATGTCCTTGTTGCATACTTGAGCATCTTTTGGATATATGCCAAAAATAAAAAACAAGGACATCATGAAATTTGTAGGCAAATGGTAGGAACTAGAAAAGATCATCATGAGTGAGGTATCCCAGAACCAGAAAGACACACAGGGTATATACTCACTTATGGATATTATACATATAATATAGGATAACCATACTAAAATCTAGACACCTAAAGAAGCTAATCAAGAAAGAGAACTCTGGGTAATATGATCAGTCTTCATTCAGAAAGGCAAAAGGGATGGGCATTGGAAGGGGGAGAAAACAGGAAACAGGACAAAAGCCTACCACAGAAGGCCTCTGAAAGACTACCCAGCAGGGTGTCAAAGCAGATGATGAGACCTACAGCCAAAATTTGGGTAGAGTGCAGGGAATCTTATGAAAGAAGGGGGAGATAGAGAGACCTGGAGGGGATAGGAGCTCCACAAGAAGAGCAACAGAACCAAAAATTCTGGGCACATGAGTCTTTTCTGAGACTGATATTGTAACCAAGGACCATACATGGAGATAAACTAGAACCCCTGCAGAGATGTAGCCCATGGCAGCTCAGTGTACAAGTGGGTTCCATAGTAAGGCAAACAGGGACTGTCTCTGACATGAACTCTGTGGCCTTCTCTTTGCTCACCTCCCCTTCAGTGGAGTGCAACCTTACCAGGCCACAGAGGAAGACAATGCAGCCACTCCTGATGAGATCTGATAGACTAGGATCAGATGAAAGGGGAAGAGGACTGCCCTTATCAGTGGACTGGGGGAGGGGTATGTGTGGAGAAGAGGGAGAGTGAGTAGGATTGGAAGGGGATGAGGGATGGGGCTACAGATGGGATACAAGGTGAATAAACTGTAATTAATAAAATTAAAAAAAGAAAAAAAAAGATTTGCGTTACTATGAACTTTTCTGTTTATCAGTTTCTATAGCAGATGCATAAGGTCTTTGTATGTTTAAATATATTTATTTTTACTGATGAAGACCAAACTCTTCATAAGATGCTTGCATGTGGTTTCTATTAAAGAATGTTTTGCATTTTATCTTTCTTCAAAAAACAACAGCCAAGGCCTCACATATTATTGCTATGACCAACACAGTAAATACAGATACTCTTATGATGAAGAATTTAGTTGGCCAGGACATTTTATTTGGACAATTATGTGAAATGAAGCTATAAAGGCAAGAAATAATCACAGGTGTGGGGCTTGGGGATGTCTCATGGCTGTCTCTCAGTGCAGACTGTAACATGCATTTTAATATGAATCACATAGTTTTGTTGGAATTACTGTGATGTCAAAAATCATTTCAATCATCCCTCTTTCTTTTTGAGCCCATTGTCCTAGTGGGTCCAAAACCACAGATATTAAATTGGGTTTTGTGGCATGCCCTTTGAAATTTGCATCCGTGCTACTATAACTAAATCCTAAGAGGGAGGAAATAGCTGCCCATTTAGTGATTTGATTGCTCTTTACAGAGCACATGGAAAACACTTTTTCAGATTATTGCACCAGTTTTCACTTTCTTTATCCCACAGAATACAGCTCCTACACCTTAGCCCAGAGTCACAATGACCTCAACATTCGGCCTAAGCTTCATTCTCTGTCATTTCTTTCAAAGCCTTGTCTGTTTCATTCCATACACAAGTTACTTTTCCGTTTTGGATCTCATGTCTGCTTGGAGATCCCAGTATCTCATGGATGTCTCCATTTGCCCAAGAACTCAACCCGAATCCTTCTCTGCCTTGTCATCTTTGCCCATTCCTTACATGTGGTACACTCTGAAGAGTCTTTCAGAATTCCAGCAAGAATGGATGGCTCTTTCTTTTGTGCTCCATGACAGCTAGCATTTAACTGGCCCACTATTTTATGATGGCAGACTCTTATGCTAACCTATCTGTGTTTGGTGCTGGTCTAGGAAATCCTTGAAGGTGAAGGTTTATTTTTATTAGTGAACATCATATTGCTTCAGTAGGAGTCTCCAAAGGCTGGAGAGAGAACAAATAAATGACAACCTGGTCCAGTCAGTGTCCCTGTGCAGACTTACAACTTTGTCAAGTTCCTCACATTCTACCCATTTTTAGTCGCTACCCCCATAGCTTTTAAAACCCAATCAAATTATGCTGCCAAACATGGGTGGTAAAGAAGCTAAAATGAAATAAAAGACATGACTCCCACTATGTTCATGGCTCCAAACCTTGGATATTAATCCACTGAGAGCCTTTGTGTTAGTACAATGAGCTGCTTCTTGGAAGAAAATGTTCTATTTCCTTGTCTTGAGAATCCAACAGCACTGCCACAGACACTTACTCAATTATTATTTATTCTTTCAGCTATTCAAATGCTTATTATTCCGCAAATGCAATATTAGGAATATGAAGGTAAATAAAGACAAATTTCATGCATTGCTGGTAAAAGTTCCCATATCTAAAAGGGCAGGATTCTGCGTTAATGTATATAAACTGTGACAGGAAGATACTTTCCACAGGAAAATGATTTCAAACAATCAAAAGACTTGACTGAGCTACACAGCCAAAGCAAAGACCATGTATTGGGGCGGAAGCTTGTGGCATGTTACTCGCTGTATTAGCTTGTATGGGAAATCAAACTTTTCTTAGTTTTCTATACTATAAATTGTGATATTTTTCATCCAAAAAAGTTGTTAATCAAAAGATATTATCTTTGTGGTTGGGCAAATGCTAAACAGCATTGTAAACACACACCCAGTCACAGGGTGAAGGGAAAGAGACAGAAAGAGACACATACAGGACACAGAGCCAATATTGGTAAGACAGGGTGAATGCTGTTGGTCAGGGAAGATCACTATGCATGTGCAGGCTGTGAGCATGCAACAGATGCTACTCCAGGATACACTGTCCTAATGTGGTGGTTTCTTCACAGCAACGGTATTTGGGGGAGAGGAAATACAGCAATGAATTTTTCTAGACATTCCGTATCTAACTGAAGAGTGATTCTTTCAAAAGGACCCTAAGGAATCCTCTTAGCTGGGGACCATTGTCCTTATCGCAGGAGTGCAGCAGATGAAAGAATAAATAATAACTGAGAAGTGTCACACAGACTGGGCTTTCCACCTGCCTCTCCCATGGTGCACTCATTCTTCCAATAATTTCTCACTTGCCTCTAAGTTATCAATATGATCTCCTCCTTAGAGATCACTGGAATTTTGAATATTCACTTTTCTTTCCTGTAATTCTTCCTCCTTTGCTAATCTGTCCAATATCAATTTATTTCATAGGCTCAATGATCAAATCTCAAATGAACATGAATAAATCTTTTCTTTTCCTTAAGCCATGATAAAAAATGTGATCATTGTAAGACTTGAAAGCAGGTCAGCCTGGCTCCAGTGTCTGTAGTGGTTTCAGACACGCTATTATGTTTGAGTGGATAGTAAAAAAGTAAATCATACCCCAGTCTTAAGCATGAAAACAAAACAATGTGTTACAAAGTTTTAAAGTAAATTTTTCCTTTGAGGATATCATCTTGAGTATACGGTAGGTGCTCACAAAATTTCTTGTTGAAGAAGTTAACAAAAGTGTGGAACAAGGAATCAGAGGTTACAAGCAAATGAAATGCCAAGAGCTGTGCACTACATCCAAGACTAAAATTGATGTTAAAGTGTTATGTGTAAAAATTTCCAGTGACATCTTTCAAGTAAAGCTAAATATTTTGTCATATAATTCCAGCTTTTTTGTTAATGCGAATACATCTTTGTATGCATGTGTGTTCTTACATTTAAACCATAGCTTACTGTGTAACAGATGAGTAAGTTTTGAGCAAACCTCTTTGATTTGTACTGTAAAATTGGGATAATACAGTAGGATTTCGGGGTCACATAATATAACATGGGTGACGATTCTATATTCTCGGTCTATCATATTTTTGCCACTTATTTTCACAGGGCAAGGTAACATCTATGTGCTGCAACTGTTTGGCAGGTTCTTTGACAGATAACTGGGAGAACCAAATGTAAAATATTCTTGAGGGCCCCTCCTTACTCACATAAAATAGACTAAAAACCCGCTGAGGAAAATATTCTGGTCATCGAAACCATTGCAAAGAGAGCTATTGAGACCACAGAGCTTCCTGCAAGCTATAGAGTGATAGATTTGGGGCTTCCTGTAGTCTCCAGCAGTGTCGAGTTGTTAGGGAGGCTTTTCACTAATGCAGTCGCTTTTGTGTCATCTTAGTCTCTATACACCTCTCAACCACACTCCAGTTAACAATCCCAATAAAACACACAGTGGCTCACTAAATTGGACATCAATGCAATCCTTATTTTGTTCAGTTAAGGGTCCCCTTTTGGGGGTTAGTAAATGTGCGTTTCATGTCTCCCCAGAAAAGTTTGTCCCATAGCAAATGGATGATAAAAACGCTTTTTTTTTCCTTACAAAGAAAAATAAAGTGATGTTGTTTTCTACCCCCAAACCAGAATCTGTGAAGATAAAACCAAACAACCAACCAACCAAATAACCAACCAAGTAATAAAAGCCTGCACTCCTTTTTGGCACACATAGATACAAAAAACAACACACAGTGGTTTGACTCTGCAACATCAGACAAAAAGCCATTCATTCAGATTAGAAATGCCTGAGCATCCCACCTGGAACTCACCCTTAAATTATGTCAGCCCAATTACCTACCTCAGAAGAGGAAATTTAACCAGGCAATGTGATCAGACTAAGTCAGTGTAACTGCGAAGCGACTGGAAGACATTGAACACGACACCTCTGCTTATCTATTGGCTCAGATATTTGTCTCTGCTTATCTATTGGCTCAGATATTTGTCTTCGGTCACTCCTGACGTGTGAGCATCCATGGGACATCTTTCAAATCGCATTTCAGGATGGAAGCTTCAGGATTCGGAGTAAACTAGGTGTGCCGCTTCATAAGAGACAGCCATCTTCAGTGACTGGCACCATTGCACAGAAGTCTCTTCTAAACACTCAATTTTCTACTTGGGTTAGGCAAAAAGCACTGAAGAGACCATTACACATGGGACGGTCTTGAGTGGACATAATGACTGCTATCAAATGTAAAACACACTACTGAACAGAAAAAGGAGAGTCCTCTAAAATATGAAAGAGATTATATGCTATGGCCAAGGTTTGAAAACTATATTGTTAAAGTGGACATTATTGCAAATTAATGTTTAATTGTAATTTCTTATATGAAGGTGTGATAAATTGTAGCATAAGAGAAGAAGAGGGTTGAAAACAGATGTAAGAGAGGGTTATCAAAGCTGTATTCACGGTCAGATTTCACTTTATGTTCTCTAGACAGGTAGATGCTAAGTGAAGCTAACACCTTTAGGGGAAAATTCCTTCATTAACACATGTCCAAATTTCCCTTCTATTAACTAAAGATTTTTGAAAAAAAAAAATGAGTATACCCAAGTTCCCTTTATCTCCCAAACTGATGACATAAGCTGAGCTTCCTCAGAAGCATTCTTGTTTGCTACGTTTCTGATGAAAACTGAGTGTTCCTAAAGTATTCTTTTTTGTAATATTCATCTTTCCAATATGACCTGGAGCTAAGAAAATCCAAATCGTTTTTAATCCATCTTTCTAAACTATGACCTTGCACAGTATGTTGACCGCTGAAGCGTTTTCCTTTGTGATGACATCTGGAGTGAAATTTCTAATGCTGCATCTGTTTACATAAGCATTGCTTTGTGAATCATCCCCATGTTGTCCTGATTTACAGTATTCGGTCAATAAATCTTTTCATAGTCTTTTATTACTTGGCCACGTTTACTTTTTGACTTTGGAAAATAGTAAAAATACAAGGAAATGGAGAGATCCTGTGTTTGTTAATTCTTATTTTAGATAGTGTGGCTGATATAGTTCTAATAATTGGTTATTATAACCCGCAGCACTATCAAGCACTATCAAGCAGTTGGTACTCTTGGCACTTACAAATATTTCATATGGTCTGTTATTTGGCCTATACTACAATGAAACTGTTGAAGAGAAGGAAACCATAGGCTGTGTCCTAACTGCTTATAAAAATTCTAACAATTATATGTTACTATATACTAGTAAGTGTGGAGAAATGTGAGCTCAAGCAATCTGGCTTCAGAGCCTCTATGGAAGGAAAGGGATAAGACAGAGTTAGGAGAAATATGGGGTCAAATGAGATTTACAGAAATAGAACCTTAAATATATTTATCTGCTAAGGAAAGAAACCAGGAAAAGGGTGTCTTTGATAAAGACTATGCAGTCCAGAGTGTAGCTGAGCTGAGGATTCTCGGGACTGAAGAACCCATTCCACCCCCACACTCGCATTCTGTCCTATCAGGTGGATGGGATCTCTGCAGATGTCAGTCAATTTAGTGGAAGGAAACTGAAACAGTTTTCAGTTATGACTTTCATTCAAAAAAGAAAGAAAAGTAAAGAAACTGGCAAGTGTGAGACAGTGAATGAGAATGTGTCTATAGGAATCGTTGAGACAATTTGTGTGTTAAGCAAAGAAGTGAAACAGCAAGGGAAATGGGAGTGCTGTGGCTAAGTAGAGCCTCGCAGGAAGCAGAGAGTCAAATTGTCAGTGGCACTAATGCAACTGGATTCTGGTTTTGTTTGTTTGTTTGCCTTTTGTTTGTTTTGATTTTTTGGTGTTATTGTTGTTCTGTGAATAGGAGCCTTGCAGAAGATAGCAACAGATGGCAACTGAATATGTTTTTATTTAATGAAGTAGGACACTGCTACTCTAACAAACAAGATTGCTCAGGGTATTGACGATTTGTTGTTAAAATAAACTTTTAAAAACCTTTGGTTCTGTTAAACATAAAAAAAAAAATTTATCTGCATGGGTGTTCAACCTGCATGTTTGTTTGTGCACCATAAGTGTGTGCTTGGTGATCACAGAGGCCAGAAGAAGGCATGTTTTCCTTGAAACTAGAGTTAGAAATGGTTGTAAGCTCCGACGTGAGTGCTGGGAATAAAACTGGGGTCTTCTAGGAAGAGCAGCAAACGCTTTTAACTATTGAGGCAGCTCTCCAGCCCCTATATGGAATTTTTCATACACAACAAAGGACATTCAATGAGAAGAAAAATGTGGAGCATGTGTAGATAGTTGTCTTCGAGGTATTAGGATTTGTATGTGAAATATAACCCATAGGCCCACATATTTTAACTCTTGGGATGTGGCTAATTGTGCTTTTTGGGAGGGTTATGGAACCTTAATGAGATAGAGTTTCACTTTCAGGAATGGGGTCACTAAGAGTGGATCTTGAAGCTTTGTAGGTGGCTCCATTTTCTGTTCAATCTTTGCTCCCAGAATCTTCTTGTGTAAGAGTCACAATAAGGGTTATGAAGTAAGAAATACATTTTAGAGAATTTTTTTTGTTTTTGTTTGTTTGTTTGTTTTACTAGAACTGAGCACCTCATATTAAAATGCAACTTTTTAGAGGCCAAAATACAGCCTGCTGTTGTTATCTTCATATCTCTGTTAAATCCATTCACACAGGCTTGGAAGATGGAGAAAATGATGAGTTTGAAATGCAAGTAAACATGCTTTTAAAGTGAATTTTGGTGTTACTGCTCACAAAACCTTAACTGTGTAATAATTTAAGTTTAAATACATGTGGTCAAAATGAAAAAGGAGAGTTATTTCACGGGCCAGTGATATAGCTCAGTGGTATAGAGGCACACTGCTGAGCTTGATGAACTGGGTTGATCTCCCAGAACCCACACAGTGGGAGAAGAACTCTAACTTCTTTGTCCTCTGATATCCACACACATGCCTTGTCAACCTTTAGGAATCAAATAATAACAAAGCTGTTCATACATATTACGATGAAACCATATACTAAGTACTCACTTGATTCCTCCAGGATATGAAATGTGTCCATATATACTACATAATTCAATGTTCTTGGTTCTATATAGCAGCAGAGTTGTGTTGTTAATGTTCTTGTTAATATAAGGAACAATGACAGATGACTAGAGTCTGCATTAGAAATGTGGATTAACTCTTTCATATTTTAAGATTCATCAAAGAAGAGAAAGAATTTAGCATTACTAAAATTCTGGAAAGCTGAATAAATGCTATATTTGTATAACTCCTAACATGGTCATGTATAGCAAAGCATTTTCAAGGGTTTATATGTTTCCACACATTTATATAATTCCATATAACATATGGAGAAAATAAAAGTTTGTTGTTTCTTTTCAACAGATTTTTTGCAATATTTTAATTGAACTATGCAACACAAAGTTAGGAATGAATGACAATCCACATGAGAATGTCCAAAGTTCTATGCAGGGGAGCTTGACCTTTTGTTCTGCCCTAGATCCTTTGCATCCACCCCAACAGGTAATGAGTACCTGCTCTGTTCTGCACTCTTAGTATTTGTCAGAAGTCTCTTAAGCAAAGACTTTGTGAAGAAGAAGAAGAAGAAGAAGAAGAAGAAGAAGAAGAAGAAGAAGA
>NW_026594814.1:0-24747 GCF_907164565.1 Psammomys obesus
ACACTATTTTAATGTGTACGGGTGTTTTGCCTAGTTTAAAACACTATCTTAATGTGTACGGGTGTTTTGCCTAGACGTGTGTCTGTGTACCATGTGCATGTCTGGTGCCCAGGGAGGCCAGAGGGGACTAAGCTTGGGTGCTGGCTATCAAACCCAAGATCTCGGAAAAAGGAGCCAGTGCTTTTAACTGATTAGCCATCTTGCCAGCCCCTGTTTGCACATTTCCTAACATACAATTCCAGCATCCACAAAAAAGCACTTCTAGAAGGCCTGGAAAATGTGCAATTATACTTCAGCAGATAAAAATATATCAGCCCCCCCCCCCCCTACACTGTATAGAAAAATCAATTCTTTGCAGCCATTTCATCCAAGGACAGAACAATTTGCTTGGTGTTAAATGTACAGGTTTTAGGCTGGGCTTTGCCATCCCCTTTTGGTCTGGGAAGCAGGACGTGGCAGGGAAGTGCTACAACATGTTCATGGTCACACTGCCCGTGCACAAGGGTGGACACAGAAGCTGTCCTCTGGGAGCCACTGAAACCATCTCTAAATCTTATTCCTGGACACGCATTAGCCAAATTTTCAATCTACGTTGTTTGCCTTTTAGAACACATGGGGATATTTTATGTGACATTTAATTTTTCTGGGAGAATATTCAACTCAAAAAAGTTCTGGGACTAGAGAAAGAACTTAGTGGGTAGACATGCTGAGTTTCTATCCCCAGAATCCACATAAAAGCTAGCTGCAGTTGGACACACCTATAATGTCAATCCCCTACTAGGGAATGGGAGGAAGACACAGAAACCATAGGAGGCAGCGTCATGGCGGAGCTAGCCTGTAGCATGAAGCAGCATGAAGAGCAACAAAAGAGGCCCTGTCTCTTCACAGACAAGGAGAACAGGATGCCTAGTGGCATTTTCTAGTCTTCACATATGCACATCTGGAATCATATCCGGGTACACACACGGGGGAGAAAGAGAGATAGGGAAAGAGAGAGTTCTGCTAAGATGATACAAAAAGTATACTGGGCACTTATTGGAAACCTATTATAAAGATGAGGACAAATTTCAATGACCCAGTACCTTGCTTATGATGTGTGGAATGCTTTTCTGAAGTAAGAGGTTCTAATACATAGCAAGATATGTCAAATCCTCCTCTCTGTAATCAGTGACCCGTGATTTATCCTCTCAGGTAACTGGATTCACGGGGAACAGGAGACTTTTCAGCCTAGAAGTCAGCAGTTGAGGATCTGACTGGAACTCTCCTGTGAAGTGTCACAATGACATCACTGCATGGTACTAGCAGAGAAAAGGAAAAAAAAAAAAAAAACTATTCCAAAGAATTCACATTAGAACTAGACCTTACAAAAAGCTCACCAAGACAGGGCATTTCCAAGAAAGACGTAACAGGGAAAGTGAGTTGCTGGGCGAAAGAGAGAGCTGTCCCCTTGGAGACACTATTAAAAAGACAAGGACTTGGGACATTGGAGATGAATGCAGGCAATGAAGAGTCAGCTTAGAGATTGGGTGGGAACTCTTCTTCTTAGGTTAGATGACAGCAGCCATCCTACAGATTCAACAGTAATCAGAGGCAGAGGGGTGTGTGTGTGTGTGTGTGTGTGTGTGTGTGTGTGTGTCTGTGTGTGTGTATAAAAGTAGTGAGGATGACATATATAGGATATGAAAAGGCTGATTCTAAAGAAACTGAGAGTGACCTAAACATTTCCTGGGTCTGGGGAGAAGAGCATGACTGGGGCATGCATGTGCTGCAATCAGACGTCAGGAATAAGTTCTGTTGCCCAGCAGAGTGAATATTTCTACCTGCAATCATCTATTGTATATTTAAAAGTAGCTGCAATCTTATGAAAGAAAGAGGCGATAGGAAGACCTGGAGGGGACAGGAGCACCACAAGGAGAGCATCAGAACCAAAAAACCTAGGCACAAGGGTGTTTTCTGAGACTGATACTCCAACCAAGGACCATGCATGGAGATGACCTAGAACCCCTGCACAGATGTAGCCCATGGCAGTTCAGTGTCCAAGTGGGTTTCCCAGTAATGGGAACAGTCCTAGAATGGACTGTCTCTGACATGAACTCAGTGGCTGGCTCTTTGATCACTTCCCCCTGAGGAGGGGAGCAGCCTTGCTAAGCCACAGAGGAAGAAAATGTGCCAGTCTTGACGAGACCTCATAGGCTAGGATCAGATGAAAGGGGAGGAGGACCTCCTGTATCAGTGGACTTAGGGAGGGACGGGGAAAAGAAGAGGGGGGTGGGCAGGATTGGGAGGGGATGAGGTAGGGGGCTACAGCTGGGATACAAAGTGAATAAATTGCAATTAAAAAAAATGCTGGGGAAAAAGGTAGCTGCAAGACAGTATTTTAGATGTTCTATGAACAAAAAACAGTAAGTTTAAGTGACATAGTTGGCTAGATTGATCATTGTACACTCTTCACCTGTATAATTATATGTCAATAAAAAGTAAAAGCCAGACATGGTTGAATGCCCATGTTATTCCAGCAATGGAGAAAATACAGAATTTGAAGCTAGCCTCGGCTACAAAAAAAAGGAATGATATAAATAGTAGAGAACATGGAAATACTGTTAAGAGATACATATTCTGGTTGTATTGAAACACATTTAGAAAGATACTCACCCTTCATTTTAAGCATGGAGTAAATTAATCACAAGTACTCACACCACTCTTATTTAGGCTACTCTGGCCTAGGGCTGGTGTAGTTCTCTTGGTCACATTTTTATCTTTATCCTTTTTTGCTTTGGAACATTGTCTTCTTTCCTAATCGACCTAGGTTTAGGGCCACGGTTAGGTTATCAAACCAGCTGCAAATACGTTACAGAGAAAACTGATAAAAATCTGGATGTGGGAATTTTTTATGAGAGGATAGAAAGGGAAAGCCTGAAAAAAGCTGGAGGAGGGAGAGTGTAAAAAGGGAAAGAGTGGTTAAAGACCACAGTTCACAGAATGGTAGTGGTGCTTGCCTTTAATCGCAGCACTCAGGAGGCAGAGGCTGGCAGATCTGCATTCAAGGCTAGCCTGGTCTACAGAGTGAGCTCCAGGATTACACAGAGAAACCCTGTCTCAAACAAACAAACATACAAACAAACAGTTCAAAATACTGGTGATGTTTGTTTCAGTGACTCCTAAAGAGGAGAACAAAGATGCACTGATGAGAACTAAAGACTTTGTCCCTTAAGTTCTTTAGACAAACTAGGGCCAGTTTACTGCAGGCCAGATACAACAGTATATAATCTACGCATTCAATTTATAAGCCCAGGAACAATTATCTTTGGTGTTTAGAAGCCAGGATCATGGATAACTCTGAAGACAGAGACTGGGAAGGATCACAGTGGCCTTTGGGGTGGCAATAAAGTGTAACCTATTCAACCTTAGTTCAGGTTAAGTAAGGTAGGTTCGTGAGGAAATAATTCATCAAGAAAGTACAGTTATGATTCTGGATATATGTATACTTTAATTAAAAAGACATACCTTGGGCCCTTGCCACACAGACTTGTAAGAAGTTTTGATCTAGATAAATAGGTGAGTAAAAAGCAGCCTGTGAGCCATGACAAGCTACTGTACCTTGATAAATAGGAGGTAGGGTGACTTCATACCTCCGGGTATGAAGCTAGATGTTCTTGGCTAGACTCAAGACTACACATCTGATGTAAACTGCAATCTTCAAAACAAGCTCACTGACCCCCTCCCCAAAACAGTTTTATGAGGAAAGTGTGGCAAAGATCTCATTTTACAGATGAGGAAGGGGCACAAGACAGTAAGGTGATACATGAAGGTGGCAAAATAATAAGGCAGGAAACCAGGGCTAAGTTCTAGGCCAGTGGCTGCTCACAGTCTTATTTCTTCAGAGAAGGGGAAACAAGAAGAACCCTGTTTCTGTGTTGTTAAATGCACCTCACTGGGTCATTTCTGACACTCCATGGAATAAGACATGAGAGAAGACATGCTGTAAGACTTTACTGAAGCTCAACTATGTTCATAGCAGCTTTATTTGTAACAGCCAGAATCTGGAAACAGCCTAGATGCCCCTCAACTGTAGGAATAAAGAAAATATGGCACATTTACACAATGGAATACTACTCAGCTATTAAAAACAATGACATCATGAAATTTGCAGGCAAAATGGATGGAAATAGAAAATATCATTCTGAGTAAGGTAACCCAGACCCAGAGAGACCCACATGGTATATCCTCACTTATAAGTGGATATTATCCATAAAGTAAAGGATTACCATGCTACCATAGACTCAAACAAGCTAGGGAACAAAAAAGGCCCGAAGGGGGATGCTTGAATCTCATTGAGAAGAGTAAACAGACGTTGTGGGAGGACGGGGAGAGAGCTGGACAGGGTGGGGTGGGACTGGAACAGGAGGGTCAGGCAGGGAGAGGACAGAGGGAGAGAGCGCTGGGACAGACAAGTGAAACGGGGTGCAGGGAGCATCTCTGGGACAAGCTAGACTAGGGTGGAACAATCCCAGGAATCTCTGAGAGGAAACCTATCTATGGCTCCTAGCAATGGGGGATATGGAGCCTAAATCGGCCATCCCTGTAACCAGGCAAGACTTCCAATGGAGAGATTGGGACACCAACCCGGCCACAAAAACCTTCCATCTACAAGTTGTCTGGTGTACAAGATGGTACAGAAATTGAGGGAGTGGCCGACCAATGAGTGGTCCTGCTTGAGACCCTTGCCCTGACAGGGAGCCCACCCCTGACACTCTGTTAGACTTGTAGACAGGAGCCTGGCATAATCGTCATCAAAAAGGCTTCACCCAGCAATGATAAAAACAAAGGCAGAGAGACCCACAGCCTAACATTAGGCAGAGCTTGGGGAGTCCTGTGAAAGAGGGGGAGGAAGACTGTAAGAGCCAGCAGGGTCAAGGACCCCAGAAGAAAACCTTATAGGATCAACAAACCTGGGTGCATAGGGGCTCAAAGGGACTAAACTGCCCACCATGGAGACGGCATGGGTCTGACCTAGGCCCTCTGCACATATGTTATAGTTATGTGGCTGGGTCTTCATGTGAACTCTAACAGCAGGAGCAGGGGCTGTCTCTGACTCTGTTGCCTGCCTTGGCCCCTTTCCTCCTACTAGGCTGCCTCATCTAGCCCTAAGAGGAGAGGACAGGCCTAGTCTTACTATACTTTGATATGCCAGGGCTTGTTGATATCCTTGGGAGGCTTGCCCTTTTCTGAAGAGAAAAGGAGAAGGCTGGATTAGGGTTAGGGGTGAGTAGGGGGTTGGGGGAGACAGATGGACACACAGCTGGGGGGGACAGAAAACTGCTGTCAGGATATAAAATAATTAGTTAATTGAAAATTTGCTTTAAGCACAGTCTTAAGACAGTGACTTTTTATAAATTTATCTACAAAAAAAAAAAAAACAAAAAACAAAACAAAACAGTACAAGCAGTAGGATAGTGACAGATAGATAACACCAGCATAAATTGCTGACTTAAGCATATCAGTCTTTCAATGTTGTGAAATACAGAAGCTTCAAGTTGGATGGTCCACCTACCTAGCAAAGTCTGCTTCTCTTGGGAGGAATCTGACTCCAAAGAACATCTGCAGGACCGGAGCACGATCACCCCGCCGAGCACGCCATCTTCACTGGCAAGGAAAGGTGAACCTGCGCAGAAAAGACCGGCAGTCACCTTTCAGTGAACTCCCTTCTTCACTCTCAGTTTCTGTCTGAAGACTAGAACAAAAACGTGGCATGCACAGGCACTTGAGAGATGCCCAGCTTCTGCCCATCACTGTTCATGCCTCATATACACTTGATGGTAAAAGCAGTCTTATGCCTGCACAGGAGCCATTTGGCAAAGGCAGTGCAGGATCCTGCCAGGATGACTGAGCTGGGGAGAGCATGTGCAGTACTGTACTTGGAATGGGACTGGAAACACTGCCAGATTGAAGACCAAAACAACTCCACACACACGAATTTCAGCATAACCCTTTGATCCTGCACAAGACTCTCCCTGCTGCCAGAGGCGCACCACCAAAAGCTTTGATTTACTACCTTAAATTCAATTTTAAACAATATGCCACAAAGTTTATTACAAACATTTAAAAATGCTCCCGATGATTTACACAAATATGGGTGAAGCTGAGCTTCTACTATGCGAGGCTGGTGGTTAGAGACAGCACAGCCTCCTTGGGATCTACACACTGAACCACTGTGAGATTTCAAGAACATTACATTTTAAAGCCCCCCGGTTTTCTCCCCCAAGGACATCTTCTTGAACATCTGGCATAGCAAGTGAGCACGTGGAGAACAAATGCAAAATTAACCCAACAACTATCAAAGAGAGTAGTAAAAATAAAACCAACCAAATTGGATTTGGGGGAAACTTATGGTTAAATTTAGCAGATTAAATGCATGCATTTATCTCCACTCCCTCCTCAAATCCCAGGGAATGTTTGATGGAAAAGAAAGGGGGGATAAAAATGACCCAAAAAGTTTAGGAAATTAAAAAGGCAGATATTTGGGGAAGAAAAGAAGGACAAGCAGCTATTTTCCTTGCAGACCCAGTGTGCTGGCTAGTTTTTATGTCAAGTAAACACAAGCTGGGGCTACTTAGGAAGAATAAATCAATTTTAAAAAAAAGTATCCACGGGATTGGCTGTTGATAGGTAGGTCTGCAGGGCATTTTCTTGACTGATGATTGATGTGGGTGCATCAGCCCCAGGCAGTGGTCCGGGGTACTGTAAGAAAGTGGGCCGAGCAAGCTATAAGGGGCATGGCAGTAAGCAGTGCTCCTCCATGACCTCTATCTGAGCTCCTGCATCCAGGCCCTCTGTGATAGGTTCCTGTCCTGTTCCCTGTTTTCTTCCTCTCCCAATGTCCATCCCATTTTGCCTTTCTGAATAAGGACTGATCATCTTACCCAGGATCCTCTTTCTTACTTAGCTTCTTAAGGTAGCCAGAATGTGGAAACAACCCAGATGTCCCTCAACGAAAAAATGGATGCAGAAATTGTGGTACATTTACACAATGGAATACTACTCAGCAATGAAAAACAAGGAAATCATGAAATTTGCAGGCAAATGGTGGGAACTAGAAAAGATAATTCTTAGTGAGGTATTCCAGAAGCAGAAAGACACACATGGTTATATACTCACAAGTAGATACTAGACATAAAATATAGGATAAACATACTAAAGTCTGTACAGCTTGAAAAGCATTTTAAAAGGTCGTTTTACAAGAGTAAGAAGAGAAAGATGGGAGAGGGGAGGAAAAGGGCAAGGGAAGGAGGCAAGCAGGTAGCAGGACTATAAAGAAGAATGTGAAGCCAATGACCCTTATTCTCTCAGCCTTTTATAGAAAATCTGCTGTCCCCTATTTAGGATTACTACTGTTGTGACATAACCAGAACAAATAGGGGAAAAAAAAAGTTTATTTGGCTTATGCTTCCACTAAAGGAAGTCAGGACAGAAGCTTAAACAGGACAGAAACATAGAGGCAGGAGCTGATGCAGAGACCATGGAGGAGGCTTTGCTCCCCATGGCTTGCTCAGCCTGCTTTCTTACAGTACCAAGGATCAGCCTGGGATGGGGTTAGGAGGGGTGCCCACAGACCTTGGCCTCCCATACAGATCACTAATTAAGAAAATATCCTCCAGGCTTGTCTGCCGACAGCTTATGCAGAGGCATTTTCTTAATTGAAGTTCCCTCCTCTCAGAAGGCTGCAGCTGTACTAAGTTGACATGAAAGTAGCCATCATACTTGCCAGAGCCTGATCTAAGGGCGCAGGATTCATACTAGAGGGAAGGATTCATCCTACTGAGACTGGATAATCCCCTTCCCACAGCCATCAGGCACAAGAGGAGAAATCTACTTGAGAGACACTGGAAAAGTAACTTGTCCTTGTAAGGGAGAAGAAAAAGAGAGGCAGGGGAGGCAGGGCAGAGAGGGTCTGGTCTCCTACTTCCATCCCTGTTAATAAGCACATGACTTTTAGCTGTGACACACTACCTGGCCCAAGTTTCTTAAGAAAGGACTTCACTTTGGCTGAGCAGTCAAGACTTCTAGCTACATTTCTGTCAGGCCAACAAAACATAATGCAAAATAAAATTTGCTTTTACCTCTCTCCTAATGTTTTTTTCTTTCTGATTTGCTATATTCTATATCAAACCGGTAAGTCTTTGCCCACGTGTAATGGAAATATTTTCCCCAATTTATTAACTACATTGATTTTACTTACGATTCTTCATGTTTTGCTTACTTGCTTTTGATGTTTATGTAGCCGATTTGTCAACCTTTCTTGATTAAAGCGTCTATGTTGTAAGTTTTACAGGAAAAGGCTTCTCTAATGGAAAATTTGAAAGTATTTTGTCCATGTTTTCTACTAGTACTTTTACAATTACAGACTTTAATTTTAAAATTTCAAACTTCTGAAATTAATTTTGGTAGAAAGATTATGGTAGAGATCTTGTGGAAGACTTATTCCCCTTAAGTGGTCACCAACTGCATAATAAAACTTTGTTGAAAAATTCATTCCTTGTCTACTCACTGAAAAATGTAATTTTTTCTACTGCTTTAAAATATATTTTATCATATATTAATTTGTAATGTGTTTGAATCCATAAATTGTTAAAATTATGAAAGTTACGCTAATATAAAGTAAATGAATTTACTTATAGTCTTGCAGCACATTCTACTTGACTAGACTGATTTCTTCTCATTCATTATATGAATAATCTTTTCAGTTTTCACACAATTTTTTTATAACAGCATTCCTTAACAGTCTTGCCTTCTATTCTTATTCAAAATTTTATCTGTCTTTACAGACCTTGAAAGAAAATTCTCAACTTTATACGAAGAAACAAGAAACCCAGAATTGCTAAAACGATCCTCTACAATAATAAAAGATCTTCTGGAGGTATCTCCACCCCTGATCTCAAGCTGTACATAGAGCAACAGTACAAAAACTGCATGGTGCTGGCTAGAAACCGACTGGTGGATCAATGGAATCGAATACAAGACCCTGACATAAATCCACACACTTTTTCCTCCATTGTCCCGAGTGATCAGTACAGCTTTGTCTTCACGCTGGGATGGTTAGCTTTGGTGGCACACGTTGATCTGCTAGTGGGCCCTGCCCCCACCGAGCTGGCAGCCCAGTTCTGCTGGCAGGGTGGCCTCCAGGTTCTTTTGCCCTGCAGAATCCTTTGTAAAGGGCTTTTCCTGTATGGTCACATCACTTCAGCCTGTACACTATTCTGGAACTGCAGGGTATTGGTGTTAGAAAAGACCCGCTCTGTTCAGACGGAGCATCGATTTATAGATCAGGAGGGACTCAGTGCTGGTGACTGAACTGGAGGGAGAATACAGACTCCCAAATCTGAACGTTTGACCCCATCAGCCAACTCTTGCTCAATAAAGTTTGTTTTGTGCAACAAGAAAAAATAAATAAATCCACACACTATGGACACCTGATTTTTTATAAAGATGCCAAAACCATTCAATGGAAAAAAGACAGCATCTTCAACAAATGGTGCTGGTCTAACTGGATGTCTACATGTAGAAAAATGCAAATAGATCCATATTTATCACCCTGCACAAAACTAAAGTCCCAGTGGATCAAAGACCTCAACATGAAAACAGATAGACTAAACCTGTTAGAAGAAAACGTGGGGAAGAGCCTTGAACTCATTGGCACAGGAGACAACTTCCTGAACAGAACACCATCAGCATAGGCTCTAAGAGCAACAAACAATAAATGGGACCTCATGAAACTGAAAAGCTTCTGTAAAGCAAAGGACACTGTTGTCAGAACAAAACGACTGCCTACAGATTGGGAAAGGATCTTCACCAACCCTATATCTAACAGAGGGCTAATATCCAGTATATATAAAGAACTAAAGAAGTTAAACAGCAAAAAACCAAGTAATCCAATTAAAAAATGGGGTACAGAGCTAAACAGAGAATTCTCAATAGAGGAATATCTAATGGCCGAAAAACACTTAAAGAAATGCTTAACGTCCTTAGTCATCAGGGAAATACAAATCAAAACGACCCTCAGATTTCACCTTACAGCCATCAAAATGGCTAAGGTAAAAAACTCAAGTGACAACACATGCTGGAGAGGTTGTGGAGAAAGGGGAACCCTCCTCCATTGCTGGTGGGAATGCAAACTTGTACAACCACTTTGGAAATCAATCTGGTGTTTTCTTAGAGAATTAGGAATAGCGCTTCCTCAAGATCCAGCTATACCACTCCTAGGCATATATCCAAAAGAGGCTCTGTAGACATTAGCTCCACCATGTTTGTAGCAGCTTTATCCGTAAGAGCCAGAAGCTGGAAACAGCCCAGATGCCCCTCAGTGGAGGAATGGATACAGAAATTGTGTACTATTACTGGGAATGGAATACTACTCAGAAATAAAAAACAAGGAAATCATGAAATTTGCAGGTAAATGGTGGGAACTAGAAAAGATCATCCTGGGTGAGGTATCCCAGAAACAGAAAGACACACAGGGTATATACTCATTCATAAGTGGATATTAGATAAGTGGATATAGGATAAACCTACTAAAATTGGTACACCTAAAGAAACTAATCAAGAAGGAGGACTCTGGCTAAAATGCTCAATCCCCTTTCAGAAAGGCAAAGAGGATGGACATCAGAAGAAGGAGAAAACAGGGAACAGAACAGGAGCCTGCCACAGAGGGCCTCTGAAAGGCTCTACCCTGCAGGGTCTCAAAGCAGAGGCTGAGACTTATGGCCAACCTTTGGGCAGAGTGCAGGGAATCTTATGAAAGAAGGGGGAAATAGTAAGACCTGGGGAGGACAGAAGCACCACAAGGAGAGCAACAGAACCAAAAATTCTGGGCACAGGGGTCTTTTCTGAGACTGATACTCCAACCAAGGACCATTCATGGAGATAACCTAGAAACCCTGGACAGATGTAACCCATGGCAGTTCAGTGTCCAAGTGGGTTCCCTAGTAATGGGTACAGGGACTGTGTCTGACATGAACTGATTGGCCTGCCCTTTGATCACCTCCCCCTGACTGGGGAGCAGCCTTACCAGGCCACAGAAGATGATAATGCAGCCACTCCTGATGAGACCTGATAGACTAGGATCAGAAGGAAGGAGAGGAAGACCTCCCCTATCAGTGGACTTGGGTAGGGGCATTCGTGGAAAAGGGGGAAGGAGGGTAGGATTGGGAGGGGAAGAGGGTGGGGGCTACAGGGGGATACAAAGTGAATAAAGTGTAATTAATAAAAATTAAAATAAAATTTTTATCTGAACATAAATTATCTGTAATTTTCACCTACAAGTCAAATATGTTAATAAAATTCCCCTTGATATATGCTTGATACCTCTATTCTCAAGCTTTTTACAAAATACAGGCAACTGTAGAATGTTCGCTGATATATAAAGCTATTACAAATTTTTCTCCGTTCTTAGTCTTTCCATCTTATTTTTCCATCTTATTTTACAACCTGTCTTATTTACCACATACTATATTTCAAAAACAAAGAAATTCATGCTGAGTGACCTTCAGTTTGATCTCACAAAACAGAACAAAACCCAAGCACCACAAAATAAAATCCTTCATGTTTTGAAGAGATGCTGGATGCCATGTTGTCCATGAGTAAAAGTAAAACACTATGAAGTGGAAAAATTCTGATTTAATTAGCCAAAAGTACATGAACAACTTCACTGATTCAGCACCTAAAACACATAAAGCACTTTTAAACAATTCTGAAGGAACAGAGGCTGTGCTAATTGTAGTCAAGGCCCCGTGTGTGTGCTAAGCCTGATGCCCTTTACACTACTGTTCAGAATATCTCAGTGTTCATATGCAGTATCTCTTGCTTCAGGGATCAGTTGCTGTGTTCTGTTTTAACATGGACTTGGCACATAAAGTCCAAACATTCAAAGAATGCAGAGGAACACCTGGAAAGAGTTTTTCCCAACCTCTGCACAAAGATCTTAAACGGCACTAAGCTACTAAGAAAACTTCTGATGCTGCTGTTATTGTAGTTTCCATATTTTTGAGTTGTTTTTCTATGTACCCATTTGCTCAGAGCACAAACTCTACTAACTCTCACTCTGTAACCTATTCATTGCACATAAGTCCATAACATTGAAAAATAGCTATTCACCGCTCATTCTGCTGGGAGATGGTGAAATTTGAAAACTGTCACACAGAAGAGTACCCGGTGGTCAGAACATTATCGGTTTTCAATATCTCTTCCAGGATCCCAGAGAATTACTGAAAGGCTGATCTAATATTTTAAAATAAAACCTGTGGAGAAGAAACCCAAACAGCTGTTCTGCGGAGAATGGGGGTCAAATAGGAAAAGGAGTAGGAAGCCTGGCAAGGAAGCTTCTGTGGAGGTCTAGGAGAGAGCTTCTTAAGGAGTGTGGAGACGGTCACTGGACAGCCGCCTTTCCTTTGACCTAACTCGACATGTCAGGCTGGGTGAAGGCACAGCGTTTCTCTTCACAGGGACAAATTATGCTGCAGCAAAAGTGAGGCAAGAAGACATCTGATGGACTGAGCCGGTGGACACAGAAGAGCGGTGAGTCACAGCTGTTCGGCAGGAGCCTGTGTGCCACCCTGGAATGTGTGTAGGCGGTTACCGACTTCAGTCTCACACTTAGGTCAGGTCATTTACACGTCCTCTTATCATCATACAACGTCCATGCAGTGCCCTGAGAATGGATGTCAGAATTCTGGGCACCTTGAGGCTGGGTGCTGTGAGATTTCTTCTCTGGTCTGAAGCTCTGAATTCCCTCCCTCTTATTACCAGTCCATTGGGCCCTGTTTATCTCTGGAGTTCTCTCTGTGTCCTAACTTGGCAAAGACTAAGTTTTTTAACCTTCAAACACTGGCTAGAATAGTTTTTTGCCTGTGCTGCTGCTTCTCCTCCTCTTACTTTTTAAAAAGTAAGTAAAGCTCTGAACTTCTTTTCTACCTTGGTTGTGAAATTTTAGTGGCTCTGCTTGATTTAATGCCATATATTGTGCATTTCATACACGCCCAGAAGGTGTGGGCACTGGGAAATCTTTTACTATGTCTAATAAATAAAATAAAAAGAAAAAAATGTAAAATTAAAACATAAATTTCTTAAATCTAGCAGATAAGGAAAAGTGAGTTATGTATTTAAAAAAATTGAAATTTCTAAATTAGTGAAACCTTATAATTTTCAGAGAATCTAGAAAGAAAACTAAAAACCATCAGTTCATTTGTTTCATTTGCATTTGTAAAGTATCTGTGCTAGAATTAATGTGACTCAGTGTTAACAGAAGAGTAAGTTGGTTTTTCAGTCCTGTTTCAATTTATAGAGTGCAGGAAAAATAACAAGTTTCAAGCAACTCTAAAAAAAAGAAAATCCTCATAATGAGGAAAGACCCAAAAGCAAACGCGGGTCACTGGAAGGAAAAGCATGAGCAAGGTAATTTGTAAGCACAGCTGTCTTCTTGCCCACGACAGGAAAAGGCTTAAAGTGAGATCCATGGTGTACACCCAGTGAGAAATGCAACTGCCAAGCGAGTATGGCTGTGAACGCAGGGCGGCACGTGCATGACAAGACAGTTAGGAAAGCACGAACCAATGAGCACTCAGGATTCCTCAAAAGCCACACAGCGCAGATGGAGACCTAACATTATCCGCGACCACCATATGAGATGCACTTCTCATGGGGCTCTCTTCTGCCTTCTGACAGAGACAGAACCAATACGCTAAAACAAACAGCCACCGCTTGCTTGAATTACATTTTATTGCATTTATATGGGTTATCTGAATAGTCAGAAATGAAGAGAAAACTTAATTCAGGGTTAGAATAAAAGGTACAGCATGCTATTTGACACAAAGCAAATAACATGGTAACCAAAATCTTATTACTATGCAAAATAAATTATCATTTCCTTCCTCAGCTATCTAGACATTCTGGGGATTTGACCTAGTGTCACATATGGCTGAGTTCACAGTGAAAAGCCCTGTACAATTCCAATACATGCAACTCAAACAGAAGGAAATATGCTTGCTCGTTCTACATATGTCTAGCAAGAGAGCCAAAGGAAGAATGCTGCTTGGCTTAATGTGGGCAGCATGCTCATCCCTGACCTAGTCGGCAAGGCCAGGTTATTACTTTGACTGACCCGGAAAGACTAGGTTAACCCCACCAAAATGAGAGTCTGTATGTTTGTTCCCAGTTAAAGGGAACGAATGAAAGATACGGGAGAATATTTACATATGTGCTTGACCAGACATACACATGCCTACACCCACGCGTGTATGACTTACACACTTGCAATATCATGGGAAGCCTTGGGCACAGCCTTCTTTACTAAACTAGATAGAGGGCACTACAGTGACACAAGACCTTTGGTTCTGAGTTTTCACCATTTGGGAATTAAAAGGATTAGTGGAAAGCGTACACTTGAAAACACAGAAATATTAAGTGCTTCATAAAAATCATGTGGTATTAGTAAAATATGTGAATAAATTTAATTTGTCATGTTTCCCCTAGCTTGAAATACAGAAAATAATGCTTTCTCAAAATGCTGAGCTTACCACAACTCACATATCACCACTGTAAACCACCAATGTCCACCAGTATTCATATTTGTGAAGTTAGGACAACTGCTGTCTTAACTCTCTATAGTGCATTGTGTAGCCAGGTTTTTTCTTTTTGGGGGGGCTACTTTATTGGGTTCTTTTTACTTCCTCCTTATACCATTCCTATTCCACCCTTCCAGTGCCCCAACACTAGGTAGGAAAAAAAGGTTAGCTAAGAAAGGGGGTGTCAAAATTGTTAGACATCTGATACTGTAGATTAGGGGCATCAAGTTCCTAGGGGCGAGTTTGCTCTTCGTCATCAAGACATCTCCAACCAGCAAGCAGCAACCAGCAAGAGCAGCATCAGGAGAAGGAGCATCAGCAGTCTGCCTCTTGGGACTCTGGCATCTATATATATCCTCCAAAGAGTCCCAAAATTCCAAATGTAAACTATCCTCAGCTGGCAGAAATCACATCCCTGCTAGAGCATGAGGCAACACAGAATCATATATATATCATATATATACATATATATGTATATATATATATCATATATATCATTATCATATATATATGATATATATGATCCCATAATATTTCTGTTTTTACAAAACCAAATATTCTTACTACAGCATTGTCAAGTGACAATATTTTCAATTATGATCGCTATCTTGAAAAAAAAAAAAACCCACATCACAAGTAATCTGTATAAAGAGGCTAATGAGAAAACACATTTAACACATCCTTCCTCCATTCACATGAGTAACAATTTTATAATGATTTCACAGGAATAAAAAAATCAGGCCTACTGTGGTATAAACAAATTGAAATTTACTTTTTCTCTGGTACTAGGTAGCAGCTCACAACTGTCTGTAATGCTAATTCTAAGAGATCTGACACATTCACACTAATGCACATAAAATAAAATTAAACAAATTATTTTTAAAAAAGAGTCCACCATGAGGGAAAACATTTCATTCTCAAAACAAAACAAAACAGGATAGCTAAAACAATCCTGAACCATAAAAGAACTGCTGGAAATCATTATAACTATTCCTGATTTGTAGCTGTACTACAGAGCTATAGTAATAAAAACAGCATAGTATTGTTGTAAAAAAAAAAAAAAAAACAAAGAAACAGAACAACAACAAAAAAAACATTGATCAATAAAATGGAATTGAAGAGCCGAGCATGAAGTCCACACCCTTACAGAAACATGATTTTTTTTGACCAAGAAGCAAAAAATACAACTGGAGGAAAAAAAAAAAAAAACAATGTCTTCAAAAAATAATCAAAATGCATGGCTTCATGTAAAAGAATAAAAATAGATGAAATTTTCACCCTGTGCAAAACCTAAAGTTAAATTAAAACTTAACTCGAGGACCTCAACATAAGAGCTGGTATGATGAATCTGATAGTAGATGAAGTAGGGAATAGGCTTAAACTAATTGACACAGGAAAGAACCTTCTAAACAGGACTCTCACAGCTCAGACATTGAGACGAATATCTAAAAATGGAGCTCCAGGAATCTAAAAGGCTTTCTGTCTAACAACTGAAACCATAATTCCAGTGAAGATGCAGCCTACAGATGGATTTAAAAATATTTCCCAAATACACATCTTAGTATCTAGAATACACAAGAACTAAAATAATAATAACAGCTTTCCATCAAGAAAGCAAGTAACAAGCTTTTAGAATGGGTATAGAACTAAACAGAGCTCCTAAAAGATGAACTACTTCTGCCCCACATCCTAAACCATCAGGTAAACACAAAGTTAAAGCTGCTTTGGGATTTCCTCTTACAATTCCCAATCAGAACTGTCAAGATTAGTAAAACAAATGACAGCAAATACTGGCAAAGATGCTTGAAAAGAGGCACTCATTTACTGGTGGGATTGTAAACTGGTACAGCTACTATGGAAATCAATGCGGATGAAGGTCTTCAAGAAGCTGAGAAACAGACATACCACAAGATCCAACTGCACGACTCACAACCATATACGTAAAGGTTTCTATATCTTACTACAGTGACACTCGATCATCCATATTCACTGTTGTTCTACTAATAATAGCCAAAACTTGGAAACAGCTGACATGAACATCATGTAGATAATGAAAATGCAGTACTTTACACAATGGAATATCATTTAGCCCCTAAAAAGCAAACAAACAAAAATATGAAACCACAGTTAAATGGATAGAGCTAGAAACAATCACACTGAGTTAGGTTATGTAGACGCAAGAAAGAAAACATTACGTTTTCTCCTATATGTGGCTATCAGCTTTTAAGCTTTAGATATATGTGCTTCGCTCAAAATGTCCAAAGAGGTTAGATAGCTAGTAAGGGGCTAGGGAAGAGAGGGTGATCTTCCAAGAAAGGAGAAATAGAACATAGCATTCTAAGGGGGATAAAGAGAAAAATCAGAACAGCAGGGAGTAAAAGGATTAGAGACTGGGAT
The DNA here is from genome assembly GCF_907164565.1 of Psammomys obesus. NCBI lineage: Eukaryota > Metazoa > Chordata > Mammalia > Rodentia > Muridae > Psammomys > Psammomys obesus. The sequence goes on from NW_026594814.1 coordinate 17,010, forward strand.
GGAATATGGGGAGGCATAACTAACACTTTTGAAAAGTCATAGAGAAATCTACTACTATAGAAACTTTCTAAAATAAATTAATAAATAAAAGGAGTTTAGATGGAGCTACCATATAATGGGGAACACAACACCCCAACTAAACACCATATGCTACCAAATAAAATCATCAGTGTCAGGATGGGTTACCTCGTTTTCAGCTGTTGCCATGGCAGTCCCATAGACCCCTCCAAATGTTACCAGCTATGCCAATACTCTTGGTTACCCTCCACAACCAGATGGTAAGACCTGAGGCTAAGTGACAGGCTCTCAGGGAAAACCTACCACTGTCTGCTGAATGAACACAGCAATAAAACAACTCCTGCAGAGATGCTGCTATATACGACTATACTCCTAAAACTGTCTTGCTCAGCCCTCTATAGAGAGGCTGCTTCTTGCAGTAGATGGTAATTAATGCAGGAACCCACAATTGGAAAACATGAAGAGAATAAAAGACCTTGAAAGTCTCAGCGCTAAGTGGAATGTCTTTGTCAAACCCCTACCCACAGGCTCAGGTATTTATACAAAAGAGGAAGCAGAAGGTTTGAAGGCCAGAGGTGACAAATGACTCCATGAAAACAGCAATTTCCTGACACAACAGAAAACATGCAAATGTGAACTCCCAGAAACTTTGACCACATTCATATACGACAGGCTGGGGTCAGACAAAACACCAGCATGGAGGAGGGGAAATGGGCACTAAATCACACCCAGAGCCAAGAAGGTATTCTGAATTGATAGGTTCTGGGAGTGTTTTTCAATGACATCACACTATGTACGTTAGTTACCAAGGTAGGCTTCACCCACGCTGAGGAGTAGCTGAGGAGCATAAATTGGCCTCATGGTTTTAGCTTTGGTTAAGTGAATGGGCAATTAGGGAAATGGGGGGGGGGGGCTTTGGGGAAGGAAAACAGTATGATCTAAATATATTGTGGGAAATCCTCAAAGAATAAACAAAACCATTAGTTTTAAAGCAGACAAAAATAAAGAGATTGTTTTAGCTATAATTACCTGTATTTGAAGAAGTTGACCATTATTGTTGAATGGAGTAGGACTCAAGACAATCTGACACCTCAGGAATGTGGAAGCGGACACTATGTCCTAACAGCTAGTTAAAAGCCAAAAGTGTTAGTTATACCTTCCACACTATGGGGATAAAATACCCATCAAAAGCAACTTAAGGGCCAGGCAACGGTGGCACACACCTTTAACCCCAGCACTCCAGAGACAGGTGGACCTCTGTGAGTGTGAGGCCAGCCTGTCTATAGAGTGAGCTTCAGGATAGCCAAGGCTGTTACAAAGGCAACTGAACAGGTTCATTTTGCCTAACAGTGTGAGGGTCAACGGCAGGAGAGTCAGGGAGGCAGAAGCTTGAGGCAGTGGGCTGCAGTGCAGACCCAGGAAGGACACAGAGAATGAATGCTCCTAGTCAGCTCATTCTTGCAGTGTTGTTCAGTCAGTTCAGGGCTACAGCTCAGAGATGGTGACAGCCACCATTAAAATGTGTCTTCCCACCTCAATTAGCCTAGTGCACATAGTACCCCAAAGGCATGACCAGAGACTTACAGATCCTGTCAGGTGAGCAACCAAAGTTACCAATCACACTGAACAACAACAAAAAAACAAACACACAAACAAACAACCAAACACAACCCACTGAAGACCATGAGAAAAATGAGGTCATAGAAGTGCCTGCCCTGAGCAGAGCAGAGCAGAGCAGAGCAGGGCCTGTGGAACCAGGGTCAAAGGAGGAAAAGCTTGAACCAATATGAGTAACAAACTCCCCAGGACGATACCTACACTGTCCTGGGCTCCACCTCCAGAAATCAGACCATGTTCTTAGACTGACACCTCTATAATAATAGACACTCTATCTTAAAGCAATAATTGGGACTGACCCAACAGTCTTGCACATGCTGGCCAGGTACTCTACTACTGCACTGCATTCATAACTTTTGCTTTATATTTTGAGACACAATCTCACTAATATTCTCAAGCAGCCCTTTAGCTTGTGAACACTGTGCCTCAGCCTCCAAAAAGCAGAAATGAGAGGCCTACACTACCAGGCCTCATAAGACAATCTAATTTTTAAAAGAGCAAGAGACCTAAGGTAAATCTCAAAATTAAGACATACACATAATTAACCAGTGTGTGAAAATTTTTATCAATATCAATAATTGTCAGGAATATATAAATAAAAATTCATACCAAGAATAAGGTATCTATTAACTTCAATAAAAAAGCATTCTGTTCTTTAATAGGCCTCAAAACTAGAGAAACTCTTTTCTCAGAAGCTAAATTTATGGGGTTTCATATAAGCCTAAACAACCAAGGGTAAGAAGAAAACCCAACTGTAGTCCCATTAACCATCATGTCCCTGCTGAACCCTTCCCCCAACACTGAGCCCTAAATGTGTACACATGGCTCCTTTCCATAGTACAGTTGATCACACTACAGGGTAGGCCCCGCTGTGGAAATGGTGGGTATGATATTAAAGAAGATGAATATGATCAAAATATATTATAAGAGATTCTTAAAGAATAAAAAATGTATTTAAAGATAATAAATATGAAGCCACAATCACCTTGATACCTAAACCACACAAAGACCCATCAAAAAAAAAAAAAAAAGAGAGAGAGAGAACTTCACACCTATCTCTCTTATGAACATTGATGCAAAAATACTCAATAAAATACTTGCAAACCAAATCCAAGAGCACATAAAAGATATCATCCACCATGACCAAGTAAGCTTCATCCCAAGCATGCAAGGGTGGTTCAATATATGGAAATCCATCAATGTAATCCACCACTTTTGTAGGCAAATGGTGGGATCTAGGAAAAAAATCATCCTGAGTGAGATATCCCAGGAGCAGAAAGACACACAGGGTATACACTCACTTATAAGTGGGTACTAGACCTATAAGATAGGATAAACATACTAAAATCTGTACACCTAAAGATAAACAAGAAAGAGGACCAGGGGTAAGATGATCAATCCTCACCTAGAAAGACAAAGGGTATCGGCTTTGGAAGTAGGAGAAAACAAGTAACAGGACAGGAACCTACCGCAGAGGGCCTCTGAAAAACTCTACCCAGCAGTGTATCAAAGCAGATACTGAGACTCATAACCAAACCCTGGGCAGAGTGCAGGGAATCATATGAAAGAAGGAGGAGTTAGTATGACCTAGAGGGGACAGGAGTTCCACAAGGACCAAATATATCAGAGCACAGGGGCCTTCTATGAGACTGTTTCTCCAACCAAGGACCATGCATTGATATAACCTATAACCCCTGCTTGGACATAGCCCATGGTAGTTCAGTATCCAAGTGGGTTCCCTAGTAAGGGGGACAAGAATTATTTCTGACATGAACTCAATGATTGGCTCATTGAGTTCCCCCTCCACCCCCCCCAGAGGGAGGAGCAACCTTGCTAGGCCACAGATAAGGACATTGCAGCCAGTGCTGAAGGTACCTGATAAGCTATGGTCAGATGGAAGGGAAGGAGGACCTCCACTATGAGTGGACTTGGAGGGGACAGGGAGGAGATGAGGGGGGGGGGACTCGGGACGGAAAGAGGGAGGGGGCTATGCCTGGGATACAAGTGAATGACCTGTGGTTAAAATAAATAAATAGATAAGTAAAAATAATAATAAAAAATATGGTAGATAGCACATAGATGATTTACTTAAAAGAATATGAAGTGGTAAGATTTCATCCATGATAAAAAGATACAGATAATTTAAATCCCTTCCAGTAAAGGAATGAATTAGTCACAGAATCATGGAACAACGCAGCTATTAATTTAACTATACTGATATACGAGTGTGAAGATATGTTAAGTAACCAGGTATGGTGGTGCACTATAATCTAGTGATTGAGAGGCTCAGAAAGAGGATTAGAAGTTCAAGGTCAGTCTTGGCTATGAGGCCCTAGAGTTCGGGGTTGGGGGTGGGGGTGGCTTTAGGGAAGAGAGGAAGGAAAGAAGGCCATTCAGTAAAAGTGAAAATTATGATACTATTTGACTACATATTTATTTAAAATGCTGATAAAACATAGCAAACCAACAGGAGACTATGAAGACATAAACCTTTTAGCAATGATTCTTTCTGACAGAAAGAGCTTTGGATGAACAAAATGGTGCTTTTTTTTACTTCATAATCTTTAAATTGGTTTTTATAATTTTTGTAGGAATCACATAAAAGACAAAAAAGGAAGAATTTCCTACTTCCATGAGAGGAAGAAGGTAGTCATTAACTTACTGCAGTTACCACTGAAAAGATGTCAGCCATACCACTCCAGACAGGAACCTGCTATCACTACTCAAAGTCTTAATATACAATTTTAATTGACACATCATTTGATGCATAAATGTACTTTTTTTTCTAATTTTTTTCTTTATTAATTGCACTTTATTTACATTGTATCCCCCCTGTGGTTCTCTCCCTCCTCCCATCCTGATCCCTCTCTTCCTCCACCCTCTGCATTCATGCCCCTCCCCAAGTCCACTGATAGGGGAGGACTTCTTTTCCTTCCTTCTGATCCTAGTCAATTAGGTCTCATCAGGAGTGGCTGCGTTGTCTTCTCCTGTGGCCTGGTAATGCTGTTTCCCCCTCAGTGGGAGGTAATTAATTTCAGGCCAATCTCCCTCATGAACACTGATGTAAAAATACTCAACAAAATATTTGCAAACTGAATCCAAGAACACATCAAAGATATCATCCACTACAACCAAGTAGGCTTCATCCCAGGCATGCAGGGGTGGTTCAATATACAGAAATCCATCGATGTGATCCACCACATAAACAAACTGAAGGAGAAAAACCACATGATCATCTCCTTAGATGTTGAAAAGGCATTTGACAAAATCTAACATCCATTCATGTTTAAAGTATTGGAGAGATCAGGGATACAAGGCACATACCTGAACATAGTAAAGGCGAAATACAGCAAGACTATAGCCAACACCAAACTCAATGGAGAGAAACTTAAATCATTCCCACTGAAATCAGGGACAAGGCAAGGCTGTCCACTCCCTCCATATCTCTTCAACATTGTTCTTGAAGTCCTAGCTAGAGCAATAAGACAATTGAAGGAAATCAAGAGGATACAAATTGGAAAGGAAGAAGTCAAAGTATGACTGTTTGCAGATGATATGATAGTATACCTGAGTGACCCCAAAATTCTACCAGGGAACTCCTACAGCTGATTAACACCTTCAGCAAAGTGGCTGGATACAAAATTAACTAAAAAAAAAAAAAAAATCAGTAGCCTTCCTGTATACAAAAGACAAAAGGGCCGAGAAAGAAATTAGGGAAACAACACCCTTCACAATAGCCACAAAGGACATAAAGTACCTTGGTGTAAACCTAACCAAGCAAGTCAAAGACTTGTATGAAAAAAATTTCCAGTCTCTGAAGAAAGAATTAGAAAAAAGATATCAGAAGATGGAAAGCTCACCCATGTTCATGGCTTGGCAAGATTAATATAGTAAAAATGGCCATCTTAACAAAAGCAATCTACAGATTCAATGCAATTCCCATCAAATTACCAACACAATTCTTTACAGGCCTTGAAAGAAAAATTCTCACCTTCATATGGAACAACAAGAAACCCAGAATTGCTAAAACAATTCTCTATAGTAAAAGATCTTCTGGAGGTATCTCCATCCCTGATCTCAAACTGTACTATAGAGCAACAATACTAAAAACTGCATGGTACTGGCATAGAAACAGACTGGTGGATCAATGGAATCGAATAGAAGACCCTGACATAAATCCACACACTTATGGACACCTGATTTTTGACAAAGATGCCAAATCCATTCAATGGAAAAAAGACAGCATCTTCAACAAATGGTGCTGGTCTAACTGGATGTCTACATGTAGAAAAATGCAAATAGATCCATACTTATCACCCTGCACAAAACTAAAGTCCAAGTGGATCAAAGACCTCAACATAAAACCAGACACACTAAACCGCTTAGAAGAAAACGTGGGGAAGAGCCTAGAACTCATTGGCACAGGAGACAACTTCCTGAACAGAACACCAACAGCACAGACTCTAAGATCAACAATCAATAAATGGGACCTCATGAAACTGAAAAGCTTCTGTAAAGCAAAGGACACTGTCATCAGAACAAAACAACAGCCTATACACTGGGAAAGGATCTTCAACAACTCTATATCTGACAGAGGGCTAATATCCAGTATATATAAAGAACTAAAGAAGTTAAACAGCAAAAAACCAAGTAATCCAATTAAAAAATGGGGTACAGAGCTAAACAGAGAATTCTCTGCAGAGGAATAGCGAATGGCAGAGAAACACTTAAAGAAATGCTCAACCTCATTAGCCATCAGGGAAATGCAAATCAAAACGACCCTAAGATTTCACCTTACACCCATCAGAATGGCTAAGATCAAAAACTCAAGAGACAACACATGCTAGAGAGGTTATGGAGAAAGAGGAACCCTCCTCCATTGCTGGTGGGAATAAATGTACTTTTATAAATAGTTTAGATGAGCCCATGAACTAAACCAAGGGTAGAGTACACTTTTTTAACTGGAAGGAGTTTCGGGATCATGAAGGTGTGCCTCCTTATTCTACAATGAAGGAAAAAAAAAAAACCCAAAAGATCTGTCTTCTTGAGACAGACAGCTAATTAAACCATCAGTGCACTAAAAGAAGAACTCAACCTCCTTGCTCTTAGTCCAGGCCTCCATTAAATCCAGTTCATTCATTCCAAGTACTTTGTAATGATCACTAGTGTCTTCAAGTTTTTTTTTTCCTAATCTCATGTCCAAATCATATGATTAAAAGAAATTTTCAGATTTATAGACTGACTCCATTAGAGAACCAAGAGAACTGAGTACAGCCCAGGAACTGTTAAATTTCCTCTTACCTAATGTCCTTGATCGTAAAAAAGAGAGAAAACCATTCAGGCAAATTGCTCCCAGGAGAAAAGACACAAGACTAAAGAGGGCCGGCTGCCCAAGTCTTAGGACTTCGTCCATATTTTACAAAGAACAAATAAATCAATACTCACTGGCCAACAAGATGACTTTGGAACAAATTTCTAAATTTTTCATAGATAACTTTTAATATTAAATATGCATGGTCGATTAGTTCTATAAAGGCCTTTGCTCCTTTCTACGGCAAGGAATTTTTAGGATGGGGCCCAACAGGTACTCAATACAAGGGTCCCAGAAGCAAAACTGCCCAATGACATTAGCAACCTTTAAAAGTTACACAAAAGAAGAGCAAAGCACCAGAAAAGAATAACTTTAGGGAGTCTAAAGACTCCAAACTTGAGCAAAGCCTACCATGACCCTGTGGCTTTCGACTCAGCAGAGTCCTGTGGGTCGTTCTCAGTGGGTGCTATACCTACATACCTGCCACAGCACTGCTAAGAAGTTAGCTTTCGTGAACCTCTGTTTTCAAGTCTTATTATTGCTTCTCCTTGATGTATACATTGCCATATGGATACAATGACAGCAATGGTATAAATCACGTTATTGGACCAAGAATCACTTTTCTTTAACAACAGCATTTACCACTTTTAATGAAACAAAGAATAAGATCTAAGTCTGACTGACAGATCTGAGAACTTAACAAGAACGTCGATATCAAGCAGCACTTATTAACACACACGGGGCGGGGGGGGGATACAACCATCCAGATGATTTGGAAAAATCTTGGATCTT
>NW_026594815.1:0-11858 GCF_907164565.1 Psammomys obesus
CTAGCTTGATCATTCAAACCCTCAAAGCCCACTGACACACTCCCCCCCAGCAAGGCTTACACATCCTAATCTTTTCAAATAGATTAGGATAGGGACTATTTTCAAATAGTCCCTATCCTAATCTAATTTTCAAATAGTCCCTATGGGCCTACGGGGGCCATTTTCCTTCAAACCACCACCAACTTCAAGTGCAACTTCCCCAGATTCTAAGTTTTTAAAGGCATTTAAAAAGTCTGGCTATATTTTTCCAACAAAACCCTCAAATGTTCTTGCTAATAAAGCCACACTGCCTGACATGGCGCTCCTCTAAGCCACTTATCTGTTCATAGCTCTGCTAATCATGCTGGAAGAGGGCGGTTAAGACTCAGTGTGAAAGAGCGGTCCTATTATCTGAAGGTTCTGCCAGACATGTGCAGAAGAAAGAGACAGTGAGGGACAAGACACGGTTCCTCACATACATGGCTCATTTCCTCCTCATTAATTAATTACCAAACCTGCCAACCTGCTAAGCAGACACTCAGCTGTCGAGGGCAGGAAAACAGTCATACAGTGAAGTTTGCTTCACCAGATGTTTTTCCTTCCACACACATTTGCTTTGAGCTCAAAAAAATCTTCAAGTCCAGAGCAAGGTCTTGAATATGCTAAGTTGCCCAACACTGCAAAGGCCCCAAGCTTAGTAAGGTTCTCCATGGAGCAGTGACTTTATTAAACAACAACAAAACACAAAACAACAGCAGCAGCTAAGATACTACTAAAATTGTGATTTCTTTTCACGAATGAGACTGGCCCTACAGAAGAGACACACAAAGTAAACAAACATACCCAGAAACACAGCCCAGGAACACCAGCAACACAAACATGAAACTCATTGTGTGTGTGTGTGTGTGTGTGTGTGTGTGTGTGTGTGTGTGTGTGTACAGGCTCCACTGTGTATGGGTGGGCGCTCACATGCCACAATGTGTGAATGAAGATCGGAGAATGACCTTTGGTACTGGTCATTTTTTGAAATAGGTTTCTCCGCTGACCCCCTGGCCCCCACCACCACCATGCAGAAAACAGGCTGGTTGGCTGTGAGGCTCCAGAGATTATCTTGTCTTTGCCTCAGAGATCCCCAAAGTATTGCTGGCATTTTAGAAAGTGTGCTATTTTATCCCACTTTGTGGATTTTGGAGATTTCAACTCTGTTCCTCATGCTTGTGAAAAGCGCCTTATCCACAAAGTGATTTCACCAGCCCCATTTTAATGATTTTACAAACACTGTTCTCCCTACAACTGTAAATCAAGAGTCAGGGAGATGGCTCACTCATGGAGTGGCTTTGAGCACTAGATGCTCTTCCAGAGGATGTGAGTCTGGTCTTTCCTGCTTTTAAGGACTTTACTTTTTTTAAAAATATATAAACTTAACTATAGACATTTTATCTATGCTGATTAAACACAGAACTCAGACTTTGAGAGCCAAGGGTCTATTTTTAACTCCATTCGTGCACTTTCTAATGTAACCTAATGTATGTTACATCCCTTCTTGGAGCCTCAGGTTTCACTTCATGGAGTTGGTTGATGAATTTTGTGGAAAACATTGTCTGGTAGTGATTGCCTCTATTTTTACTTTTTCCATGTTCTGCTTCCTTGATATCCCTCACCAAGAAATAATCCGTGTAATTAATTGGTTCAGAGGCTTTCTCTAATCATAAGTGATTATCCCTGAATTTTTCTGAGTGGCCTGAACTAATATGTAGTCATTATATAATGATCCAAATTGTTGCTGTAAAACTAATGTGTCCTCCAAACCAGGCACAGAACCTTTGGCCTGCACTTTGTGCTGCCTGCAGAGTTTCTGGGACCAGAGCCTAACAGAATCATCATCAAAGAGACCAGAGAGAGACTTCCTCCAGCAACGGATGGGCGCAGATACAGAGCGTCACAGCAAAACATTAGGAAGAGCTCAGGGAGCCCTGTTGAGCAGAGGGAGAAAGGATCAGAGGTACCAGAGGGGTCAGGGACACCAGGAGAACACAGCATCAACTAACCAGGACTCATGGAAGCTCACAGAGATCAGAGAGCCTGACCTAGGCCTCCTCTGCATATATGTTATGGTAGAGTAGCCTGGTGTTCTTGTGGGAGTCCTAACAGTGGACGAAGGGGCTTCCCTGACTCTTTTGCCTACTGGTGGGACCCCGTTCCTCCTGCTGGGCTGGCTTGTCCTGCCCTGAAGTGACGGTATGTGCTCGTTGTAGCTTGTAGCTGTTTGGTTGGTGCCCTGGGAGGCCTGATCTTTTCTGAGGGCAGGTGGAGGTGGTGGAGCTGGAGCAGAAGAGACGTAGGGGAAGAATCTAGGGGAGCGAGGAAGGGGAATATATGTACTGTATGAGAGAATTTTAAAAATAACAAAAATAAAATCATTTTTTAAAAGTAAAAGAAAATAATGTGTTGATACAGTATATTGCCTTCTGTGGGAATAATAAATATTTGAAAACACTGAAAAGTAAGTGTAAACATTATGTTATTCTAAGAGCTCTTAAATTATATATCTAAAAATCTTACTGAAAACTCTTCAGTATCAAAACAGTATTTTAGAAAGTTTTGAGTACTTCTGCATTATAAAGGCAAAAACAAAACAAAAAAATCCCACATAATATCATTTAGCGTACATAATTTAAAACTAAAATTTCATAAACACTTGCCCTTTTACTTTCAATGCATTAATCTTCCTTCACAACTCTTCACCAGCCACTCACTGCACAGAGAATTCTGCTTGTGACTCACCAACTTCAGAATTCACTAACGTGACATGATACAATTTGAAAACACCAATCTACAAGATAAATAATTCTGCTTAATACATGTGAAGGGAAAAAATAATGTACAGCGATGATGACATCTTTTTGTGATAAAATATTCCTAGGAATTCTGACTACCTTGATAATCTTCAGTATCAATGAACTAATTTCTTCTCTACTTAGATTAAAACAGTCTGAACAACTGAAACCTGGTGTAGTGTTTTCTTGACATGATTTTTAACTGTCTATCAGAAGGCTTTAATATGATGTAAATATCATCTGATGTTTTCAAGTGTTCCTGGTTTCATGACTATCCAGCCCATTGTTTAAGAAGACTAGTAAAGCCAGATCACCAGGGGGAGGTGATCAAAGAGCAGAAAACCGAGTTCATGCCAGAGACAGCCCCTGCTTCCCTTACTAGGGACCCACATGGAGACTGAGCAGCCTATGAGCTACATCTGAGCAGCAGGTCTAGGCCCTCTCCATGCATGGTCCTTGGTTGATTCATCAGTCTCTACAGGACCCCCTGGGCCTTACTAGGCCACAGAGAAAAAGGATACAGACAGCCCTGATGAGGCCTGATAAGGCTAGGGTCAGAGAGGGGAGGTGGACCTCCCCTATCAGTGGACTAGGGGAGGAACATGGGGGTTAAGAGGGGAAGGGTAGGATTGGGAGGAGATGAGGGAGGGGGCTACAGCTGGGATACAAAGTGAATAAACTGCAAAAAATAATTTAAAAATTGTTTTAAATAATAAAAAATATAATTATAAAAGGACTAGTAAATATTTCTCTCAAAGATGAAATTAAGTGTTCACACACGCACGCACACACACACACCATAAAAAAATTATTGTCTTGATTTATAGTTAAACCTTAGCAAGGTCTACCCACTGCTAAGGGTTCCCCTAAGCAGCAAGACAGCATTCCAGACCAAGGGACAGGAGGCTGAGAAGTCCAGATGAAACCCAACAGTTAGCAGTCTATTCCAGGATTAGCACTGTTCACACAGTATTATACTCAAAGGAGAAGAGTAGAAAATGTACCTGGTGTTCCAAACACTCACCAAACAGGGGAAGGGGACATCTCAATCATACTGCAGTCCTGAATAAATATAATCAATGCACTTCTCAATCAGCAGCTTAACTGTGTATGTTCTACCGCAAAAGCAAGAGGACTATAAAAAACAAGATACACCTCCTCTAAAACACAGCCCAGAATAATGGTTACCAGTTAGAGCGGCTTCAGTAGGTAGCTGAATGAAATGAAGCCAGTTCAGGATATTAGAAATGAAACTCAATAAAGATAGAAGAAAACTGAACTGAAATTATGCTAGAAATAAAAACTTTGCTAATTCAAATAAACAGCTCAGTGAAAAGACTCACCAATTGAACAGGCCACACAAAGCAGAATAGTAGTGCTTCAAGACACAGAAGATGAATTGGTACATTCAGTCAAAGACAATGAAATATTAAAAACACAAATAGAAAACAAAATATGATTGTGTCAGATCTGCGGGACACTATGAAAAGACAAAAATCCAAAAATGAGGGCATACAAGAAAATAAATTCCATGCCAAAGGTACAGAAAATATTTTTAAATAATCAAGAGTAATTTTTCCTACAGCCATGGAAAATGATTGCATTTTCAAAACGAGACTACTGAAAACCAAATACAAAAATGAAACTCCTATACCACACTATAACTAAAATTTTTAAATGTAAAATGTACAAAGAAAATATATTGAGAGCTGCAAGAAAGACGTTCACATATACAGAGACATAGTCATGACTAAACCAGCATAAGCCCTAACAGCAGTGTAAACATTTGTCCTTACACCCAGATGAGTATCATCTTCACCCCTTATGACAGAAACTTCTCTTTGCAACAGATGGACAACACCGTAGAAAACACAAGCAATCAATATGCCGAGTTGTGGAGCCTGGTCCCAGTGAATGCATCTACAAAACTCTCCCACACCAAAGGTCCAGAGGCCACTAGAGAGCAGGATGGAAAACTTGGAAATGCCAGCAGGTCAGGGTCTTTCTTGTGAGATTGTGTTTCCTAGCAACATCAGAAGCTAAACTTATAAAGTTTCAGTAACGTGGTTACCCAAGTATGAGCTGAACAAGGGTACTAACGAACATGCCAAACTTCACAGAGAAATCCATGAGACCTCAAGTCCACACAAAGAACTACAGTCAACTAAGTAAAGCTGGGAGTGGGAGAGGCGACCCCGCTACAGTAAGAGTATACCAAGTGGCTGTCCGGAGCCAAAAACAGTCAGACCTGAAGACAGGTAGACAAGTAGCATTGTGTGAACTTAACAGGTTATCTTTGAGGATATATACGCATAAATCATATACGTATATAATAGCAACCGATGAAAAGAGAGAAGCGTGGGGAGAAGCATATGGAGGGCCTAGAGCATGAAGAATGGAGAAATGTTATAATTAAAATATGTCAAAAACAAGCAAACAAGACATGAGTTTGCTAATGTTTTTTGTTTGTTTTTGTTTTTGTGACAGGGTTTCTCTGTGTAGCTCTGGCTGTCCTCAGGCTCAGAGATCTGCCTGCCTCTGTCCCCTAGTGCTGGGACTACAGGCGTATGCTACTACCTTCTGGTTTGTGAGATACAGAATTTAAATAGATCTATAACAAACAATGAGACTGATGCACAGAAAAAAAGAAAAAAAATGAAAGAAAGAAAAGAAGAAAGGAAGGAAGGAAGAAAAAGAAAGAAAAGATGGAAGCCCAGCTGGATTCACTGCTGAATCCACAAAAAGAAACTCAAACCTGGTACCCTCACTGGGCCAAATAGTAAATGGGCAGATGATAGGCCCCAGGGGAAAATCACTAAAGACTTAGTATTAAACTACCACCTAAGCACTTACTACTCCCAGATTATGCATCTCTAACCGTCATGAGGAAAGCTTCTTTTCAGTCAATGTTGGCTAATACAGAGACCCACAACCGAGCAATGTGTGGATAATAAAAGCTGAGCAGTGCTCAGGACAGGGAAGCTGCACATATGAACTCAGCAGCTGTGACAGCATCAACAAGACCGGTCAAGCTCACGCCAGACAAAATGTTTAGTCTGAGGTCTCTATGTGTTGAGAAAGGCACGGACATAGAGTGCCGCCACTATGTGAAGAGCTGCTGGCACCAGTGCTCCATGGGTAACTGCTGGGAGAGAGTCTACTTTCTTTAGCGCCGTGGTCACTGGGAGGTTGAACATACTTCAGGACATGCCCCACTAACAAGCTGTCCGGCACAAACCGGACTTGATGTATTTAAACAAAACCAAAAAATAAAGGAAGAAAGCTTGAGGTTGGATGGGCATCAAGGTGAAGGTGGAGAGATGGATCTGCTGAGGGAAAGTCATTAATAAAACCCACTGTATAAAATTCTGGAAGAATTAATAAAATCATTTTAATTCAACATAAGTAGCTATCAGAGAAAAGCAAATTAAAATTACTTTAAGATTCCATCTTACCCAGTCAGCATGGCTATAACTGACAACAAATTATGAGTATATGTGAGAGAGAAGAATCCTCATTCACTACTATGGGAGTGTAAACTAATACAGCCATGGTAAAAATCATGATGGATAGTTCTAAAAAGAACTAAGATGAGAACTTCCACATGGCCTCACTAAAAATATAAACACAAACAATGAAAACTGAACCTAGGACATAGCAGGCAAGCTCTCTATTGCTACACAATATTCTCAACTCTTTTTGCCCCCCCTATATAAACCAGGTATACCACTCCTGGATATACATTGTTAATACCAAAGATGGGAAAAGAAATACTATTGACCCAAATCACCACAGCCAAATTAATTAAAGCAAGCAATTAAAACAAGCTTTTTTATTCATATACACAGGCTGCCTCCCCCTAAGGCAGGGTTCAAAAGGTCAGCACTGGATGTAAGGAAGACAAGGCTTTTTAAGCTCAAGTGTAGAGTTTCCACATGGGGTAATCAGTGGGCAAAATAGGTGGGATTACAGGAGCTGAACATAACAAGTGAGTCCTACAACCTCATGAAAGTAAGTCAGGGTTGCAAGGGGGGCATAACCAGGCAATCATAACAAGGTAGCCAGAGGGGTCACAGAACCTTCTGAAACAAGGGTATGGCAGTAAGATGGCTATAAACAACTTTTTGAAAAAGATGCATGATTTCCATTCCTGGTAGTACAGAACCTTCTGCAGTTGAGGTTGCAGGTGGGGCATAGTTCAATCCATGAGAAACAGAGATTTAATCATAAACAGGAAGGAGCCTATTTTGTCTTTGATAGGCAATGACAGGCCTAAGATGGAGTCAAGCTGGTTCTTCAATACCCACAGGTATATTTGGAAATCAATGTTTACTGTTGCTTTATTCACAAGAGCGCGGACCTTCATTCTGCCTAGATGTCTATCAATTGAGGAATGAAAGATGAAAATGTGGTAAAGATACATAATAGAATTTTATTCGGTTGAAAAATAAAATGAAATCTGTGGGGGAAGGATGGAACTGAAAAGTCCATTAAGCAAGTAATTCGGGCATGGAAAAACAAATAGCACACATTCTCTCTAATCTGTAGCCCTACCTTCTACCTTGCATATATGTACTTACGTGGGAATGAGCATATGCTGTGAAGAGAGAAAGGATCCTCTAAGGTGTGGAGGTGGAGTAGTACGATGCATTGGTAGAAAGGGAGGAATACTAGAGAAGCAACTATGTAAGTGGAGAAAGGGGCAGAGAGATGGAGGAAGAGGTGAGGGCTGAAGGAAGGGCTAATCAAAACTAACAATGTATGAAAAGCCAGCAAAAGGTGGTAAAAACACTGCTCCTATACTGGTTATTCTTACATCAACTTGACACACAAACTAGAGTTATTTGAAAAAAAGGAGCCTCAACTGAGAAAATGCCTCCATAAGATCTGGCTGTAAAGCATTTTCTTAATTAGTAATTGGTAAGGCAGGGGCCAGCCCATTATGGGTGTTGCCATACCTGAACTGGTAGTCCTGGGCTCTATTTAATAAGGAAGTAGGTAAGTAAATAAATAAACAAATAAATACATAAATAAATAGGCAGGCTGAGCAAACAAACCATCGGGTGCAAACTAGTAAGCAGCATCCCTCCATGGCTTCTGTTTCACCTCCTATTTCCAGGTTCCTGCCCTGTTTGAGTTCCTGTCCTGACTTCCTTTGATGATGAACAACAATATGGAATGTAAGCCAAATAAACTTTTTTTCCCTCCCCAGACTGCTTTCTTTTTGACTATGGTGTTCTGTTGCAGCAACAGAACCCTAACTAAGACACTCATACTCACACATACGTACATGGATAGACAATACTTTAGTAAGTGTGGTAGTTCTCAGCATCACTCTTTCCTGAATTAAAGAATATAAGTAGTTCACATTTAAAGACACTACTTATTTCAGCCATACAATATCATATGAGATGCTACTACCTCGTACCAGGATTTTTTTTCATGCACAATTATTACATGTGGGGGGCGGGGACTGTGAATTCAGGCTATAGCTAGGACTAATGAATGGCCAGGAAATGTCTGAGCCTGTAAAGTGTTGGATATGGTTGATCTTTGGTGTGGTCAGACTCAAGCTATTGCCATTTAAAAACACTCCTAGCCTTTCAGTAATGACTACTTTGCTTTGGTAGCAGGCAGTGACTGTTCACAAGTTCAATACCGATTCAAAAAGCCTTATGTTTGTTAGACTAAAGCTCAGGGAGTTGTGAGTGTCCTATCCCACACCATGGAAATATGTGCATGAGAAAACATTAAGAACCTAACAAACATCCCACGTAGGTTTAATATGTAAGAGCCGGGCAAAGGGCTTTGGCAGTACTCTTCTCTACACGGTGACTTGTCACCACGTCACATCATACTGCGATGTGGAAAGGGTCACAGTGTGAAGATGTTTCTGTACCACTGGTGGCTGAGGATGAAATAGCTATGTGTGTGCTCCTCAAGAATGATAAGACAGAACTTGTTGCTCCATTTCCTGGGCCACAGATCTATCTGCTGCCATCAGTGACTACGAGGTAAGACATACCCCATTTCTCTGTCTGCCAGGACAATAAGTCTTACAGTGCACAGGGATACAAGGTGCAGACCTAAACACGGTAAATAAGAGAAATGGCTGTTGGGCTATCTAATGTTCATTATTATTTGCTCTATGATTTTCACAACGGTATTATCTAACCTGCTGTCACAGATAAGACACAGACACCTGTTAGATTTATAGCTGCCTTATTTATGCTGGGCCGGGCAGACATTCCTGCCTACACTGTCTGAATCACCTCACTGTCCATCTCCCAGCCCCCATCAATGCCATCCTCCTAAACCCTCCTATCTTCCATGTATAGTCTTATAAACATTTGCTTTTATTTTTCATCTGGGCCTTTTCACAACATTATTGGAGTCCTTCCTCCCGGCCCCACATAGTTTCTTCCCAGGCTAACCCACTGTGGTGTCCTCCTTCCTCCTCTCTTCCTCTTTGTCTGATTCCCATGATTCTCTCTGTCCTACTAAACCTGGGAACCTTAGCCACACCTACCCCATTCTGCCCTGCCCAGGTATAGGCCATTTAATGAACCAATCAGGTATAATGCTTTACAAAGGATTAGGGTGTATCCAGTAGTCAGTAACCAGATCTTGAGGGCCAATAATTAGCATTAGCCAACCTCCAACTCCACCCCATACAAACATACACACAGCCACACAGAATACACATAGACATGCAGAAACACAGAGACCCAGACGCACACACACACCTCCAATAGTTGTTAACATCCCCCAGCTGCCCTGGCTCTCGCAACCATTTAAAACCTCTCCACTTGGTCTTACACCCCAGCATTTCTTGGAGAAAAACAACCCTAAAATCAGAACCGACTTGGCTGGGCAGGTGCCAAGTCAGCTGCTGCTCCTTAGCCTTCCTTGGGTGGGATGGCGTACTACCAGGTGCTCTGCACACCATATAAGGAACTTCTTACTGAATAAAGGGAAATTAAGTTTTCAGTGGGAAGAATGAGAAACTGCAAGTACAACAGCTTCCTCTTGTTTGCTCCTGGTTGTTAAGTACTTCTTAACCCATTAGTGGCTCCTGGTTTTAAAAATAACATGCAAAAATGCTTTACTGTCTTGACACAGAATCTGTATGAATCATACAAGGCATGTCTTATTATGCCCATGAGGTGGCCAAACTGGCATGCTTCCTTGTTAAGCTTTCACTAGTAAACTGTCTTGGGAACAAATGGAGACTGAGATTTCAGAGTCCCACTTACACTGAACTGAGGGGAGGATCACTCCCTCTTTCCAGGGCTCACTCTGCTTTGCTCAAGCCTGAAAGGGATGCTTGCTTACCTTACTGCAGAGTAAGGGCTGTGGGTCAAAGAGAAATACAAACCCTAAAGACATTTCACTTCTCTCCCTGGTTTACTCTTTTATTGCATTGGGAACTGCTGGAGATAGGGGCTACTGGCTAAGATCTTGATGATCTTGACTAAAAGAAAACCATTCAGCAAAGCTAAGTTTATTGAGACATGTTTTTTATTCATTCAACAATTCCTTCTTCTTTCAGGATTTATCTCATGCTCCAGTGACACCTATTACCCTTTAAACAGACACAAATTGACTATAAAATTTGCCGAAATTGCTTCCTGAGTTTTAGAATAGCTGCCACAAGTACATAACGGCCAGAATTCGACTTAGAAATCTTCATATTTTTGAGTGGAAAACTAAAGCTAACAATAAAATTAAAAACTTCTGGCTAGATAATAGCTAGAACTATAGTTCTCATAAAAGAGGACAATTACAACAAGAAAGTCTACTTCTTGTTTTAAAAGAATGTTGGTGACATTTAAAGAAAGAAATGTTCTCTTATAAACAAAGTAGATCAAACAAATATTTACAAAAGCACAAATCAGAAAGCACTGATGCTAATTTTGTTTGCTAAAATGCTTAAATATTCTATCGGCTTATTTGTAAACAGTTTGGCTACTTTACTGTGTCTCCTCCTGACCTAAACAGGAATTAGAATGTCAAGTCATCTTTCAATACAGCAGTAGAGAAGAAACACCTCCAAAGCACTGCTGAGGGACCAAAGAAACGAGCTTCCCACCATGGAAGATCACCAGACCTTTGTGGAAAAGAAAGCTTTAATTCTACTTTTCAGGCAATTGAGAAACATCAGACACCAAACAGCATACTGTTTGGACACACAGAAATATGAAAAGGGTTTAAGAAAAACCCAAAGGTAACCATGAAATAAAATCTCAGGGAGAGAAGGCTGTGAGATCAGAGGGGCCCACATGGGTGTTTCAAAGATTGGGTAATGGGCAATTTCTTGGGCTGGGCGTCAGATCCACAGGTGTTCATTTTATTATTACCCTTTATAACTCACAAATTCATTATGTCCTTCTTTAAAACATATTTGAAACATTGCACTGTAAAAGATGAAAAACACAAGAAGTGGATAAAGAGGTAGCTTGAGAAATGGAAGCATATTGTACTCAAAACTTAATTATCAGCAACATAAACACATTCCCAGGTAGAGAGAATCTGAGTTCTTCTCTAAGTGCGATTAACTTAATGGCAAAGTAACAATCACCATGTGTGCTTGTTCAGGCCTTGGCTAACTGTGGGCCTAAAATCCTGCCTAACATGAAGGATTCCAACAAAGCCTTGAACCAAAGGTAATTGCCAAACTTAGAAACTTTTTGCTCTGCACCCCTAATGCATGTATTCTGGATTGCTTAAGATTTTCCTTAAGTATGAGCAGACTGTTTTACACTGGCCTGTCGTTCCTACTGACCACTTAAGTGAGAAAATCTTCAACTTTATGGGTTCTAATCAAGACATGGGGTATAGGATAAATGAACGAAATAGTCCCTGTTGCAGGATTGGCTGTTTATAGAAAATATTTACATATATTCTAATTATCTCTATCGCAAGCCTAAATTAGCAGCATACTCACTGTCTCCAGTGATGGGCCTGATGTGCCCTTGTCTTCGCATTTTAAAATACTATTTTAATGTGTACGGGTGTTTTGCCTAGTTTAAAACACTATTT
>NW_026594816.1:0-2057 GCF_907164565.1 Psammomys obesus
AGCAGGAAACCGGCGCCATCTTGTAATGGCGGGAGTGGCTCCCGACATCTCCCCCTTATTAATTTTATAAAAATCAGCCAGAGGAAAATATTACACCATGAGTTTTCCGATCAGCCTGCTGACTCAACAGCACCAGCGATCAAGGAGGTTACACGGTGCAGGAGACCCTCTGCACCCTTAGCCCCGTGCAATGGGAACCCGAGCCCTGGGGAGTGCAGAGGTCTGTCTAGAACAGCATCCTGGTGCAATGGGAACCTGTGCCCTTCACGGGTGCTAAAAGTTCTGACAGAGTCTCAACGGCTGAGCACGTTAAGCCAGACTTGAGGGGAGGCTCCCTGTTCCACAGCCAACATAGCCTAAACCATGGCCACATTTTTGAAATGTTGTTGTCTTTTGAATCTGCAGAGCAACCAAAAACAGAGAAACAGTCCAGCCAGTAGCAACACTCCAAATATTCCCACGCCAACCCACTCCTTAAAATAGGAAAAGGCAGAAGATAGACATTGGCAAATAAGGTAGTCCCAGAGAGTCATTAGTGGAATCTCCTGGGTCTCCACCTCCAAGCTCGTCAGCAGTCCGTTCAACATCAGGATCAGGGTCATCGTGCTTCACCACCCGGGTCAATCGCGCCGGAACCCAAATTGGATTTTCTTGGTCCTGTGGGAAAATACACACAGCTCCCCTGGATCTTATTAAAATAGGATCCGGTCCTTTAATGATTATCAATGTTGCCGGAGTAGGTGCATCGTAACACAGCCCATACATCTAGAGTGGAGCATAGCACCTGTACTTGATGGCTAGTGTAAGGAGTAATAAGAGCAGAGAGCACAGCTGCTGCCAAGCCTTGATTTGTTACCGGTATTTGTTCATATACTTCAGGTGGGTATAAGGTCTGATTAACTACCCACTGGCCTTGTCCAGTAAGCATATCATAATTCCATTGAGGCCGTTGATTGGCTATATTTTGCTTTGCTTGAGCCATACACAGCTCTTGATAAATGGATTTCCAGTCTAAATATTGTCCCATAGTAAGACATGCTCTCACTGTTTTGGACCAGTCATCAGGAGTCATAGCTGCGGCTGCTAGTCTTTCTATCAGCGCCTGCGTAAATGAGGCGCTAATACCATAGGTTTGTACTGACTCCACCAAAGCCTTCAATTATTTCAGATCCAACGGTGAGTGCTGCCTTTGATTTTGCGCATCTTCCCAGACGGGGAAAGCAGCCTGAATTTTCTTTCTTTCTTTTTCTGAAATTAATGAATTAGGAGCCATAGCCCTAGTAGCTTTACTCCTTTTTCTGACTTGGATCATTTCCTCGAGAGGGGGCGCTGTCGCACCATACCCTGGCGCATAAGGCGGGTCAGGGCCATATCTCTCTGCTTCATATTTTGCTGCTTCCTCATCTAATTCTGCTTGCTCATCAGGATCGAGCTCTATCTCTTCCTCTTCACTAGAGTCAGCAGATTGTCGTGGTTCCTCTTCCTCCGAGGACGTCTCCTCACCGGAAGAGGACTCCACCTTAAGAGTCTTAAACTTATCCAGGAGAGGGTACAACTTGTTAACCCCTTCCTTTTTGCTTGTATTTCCTTTAGTTTCTGATATCATCTTTGATTCTTTATTTTTTGACTCGAGTTTTGAAAGTTTTCCCGTGTTTTGGGGTTTTTTCTCCCTTTTGACTATTTCTTCTTTTTTATCCTTTTTTAATATTTCTTCCTTTTCTGCTTCTGATAGACTATCCTGATGGTCTGCTAACGCTCTTTGCCCCTCCTTTACACCCACTCTATCCCGTTTCCCACAATTAAGACACAGACAACACAACAAGACAAAAACGAGACTAACATTGAGAAACGGAATACACCAGACCACAGAAATCATACCTTGCAGAAAAGTACCGCGGTTTCGCACTGCTGGCTTGAATCCTCCTCCGACGAGCAGTCGGGGGTCCTTCGAGTCGTTCCTCCGCCCAGGGTTCGGCAGGTTTCCCGGGTTTCGGCACCACTTGTCGCGCGCAGCCCTCGCCGATAAGGATGACGCAGCAACAACGGATTTGTCCAGC
>NW_026594817.1:0-1940 GCF_907164565.1 Psammomys obesus
GTGTGTGTGTGTGTGTGTGTGTGTGTGTGTGTGTGTGTGTGTGTGTTGAGACAAGAAGATCAGGATATTTCAGAGACAGACAGACAGATTAAGAACATGGAGCGATAGTATGTGTTCTTCAGAACAGGAGCGTGCATGGCTGGAGGTCCATGGCAGCCTACAGAGCTCTCTGCTGTGCACCGTCTGATGAATTCGGAAGTAGAGAGTAACAGTTGAGTGAATTTCTGCAAGGCTGACCTTGTTGCGACTGCCACGTGGAACCATCTTGCTGACCCTCCTCGGGTGCTGTCGGACTCCCTTGCTTGGGTCACAGGACTCCAGCTGCAGAACAGGTGGCCAGTTATGGGCTAGCCGTGGATTAAGTTGGCGGAGGAAGGAAAGGCAGCATTTGAAGATTCGAATCATTATTCATGACCATATTGTGTTTAATAAGCAACTGATAATTTATTCAGAGAGTTTATTTAGATGTGTAGAGCAGGGACTTCACTCTCAACTCCTGGCTCAGTACCTTTTAATCAGATTATTGTTTTTCATAAGCTCATTGTGATGTCATATGCCTATAGCATTAGGGGGACTGAGACAGAAAGCTCACAAATTCAAAGCCAGCATGGGCCACAAAGAAGTAAAATAAGCAGAAGTTGAAAAAAAAAAAAAACTTCACAACCAATCTGATTAACCACATTTAAAATGTTAAATTTTATTGACTTTTTTTTAGCTCAATTGATAAGCAGTGAAATAAGCTTCCCTTGTCTTGTTTTGTTGTTTATTTTAATAAATCAATCTTATATTTCTAGTCCAAAAAATACAGGGCTCTGGAAAGTATAGAAAGTGCACATTTCCCTGAATCCAATGTACTATCCAGTTGCTATACATAGAAATCTATGGTCCATGTGTTTTGGGCGGCAGTCAAAAAGACATAATTCATTGACTCTGAGTAGATGCTAATCAGATATTAAAATGGAAATGATTGCAAAGAAGCAAAGTTTCTCATGCATACTTTACAAATTGGTGAGGCATGTCCGTTGTTTTTTTGGTTTGGTTTGGTTTGGTTTGGTTTGGTTTGGTTTGGTTTGGTTGGTTTTTCTCCCCCAAGACAGGATTTCTCTGTGTAGTCTTGGCTGTCCTGGACTCACTTTGTAGACCAGGCTGGCCTCGAACTCACAGATATCTTCCTACCTCTGCCTCCCCAGGTGCTGGGATTACAGACGTGCTGAGACATGTCTGTTACTGAAGGGAAAGTCCTATCAAAGAAGAACACTAAAACTGCAAGATGAATCCCAAGGGTTTCTATAAGAAACCAGCTTAATCCCACTTCTGGTAGAAGTTATTTGCCCCTTTGTTTGATGCCTTTGGAACTTTTCGTGATCACGATAGTTTCGTGAAAGGAGGGCAAGCAGCGTGTTCTTCAACCGTATTAATGTTAAAAGATGAGCACAAAGTTTGGAGTGCTCGACCACGTGGTCTCTACAGTTTGGGAGGACAACAGGCACTTGTGAGGTATTTGATAATCTTAATATACACAGCGGAGAAAGCTGTTACATGCCTTCCGAGTTCTGCAGTATGCTCTGAGCTTTTCTAGCAAAGATTCACACAAAGGAAGCGCAGAGGTACTGAATCAATGTCTGCCCGTTGTAATGAGAGAAACTACTAGACTCCTCAATTTTAAATATAATTTTATAAATATTCACTATTTAAATTGTTAGTGACTCTACGTGATTCTTATATGAGCGTGGAAATATCAAGGAACTGGGTTTCGTCTGCTTTCTCTCAGTTGAAGTACACGATCAACAAGGTTTGGAGTCCACTGACTTAGAAAATAAAAATGCCAGAATATTTTAGCTTGGTGTGCTTAAAGATTTGAAATTTTTTACTTTTTTTTTTTTACTTATATGCGTGTGTGTGTGTGTGTGTGTGTGTGTGTGTGTGTGTGTGTGTGTGTG
>NW_026594818.1:0-2018 GCF_907164565.1 Psammomys obesus
GCTCTTGAGACCCCATGATCTCCAGTAATCAAGCTATGATCCTACTTAATTGACACAGGGAGGTTCTGGAGACAGAGTTACAGCCAAAGTCATTGTAATGGTTGTGATTTTACATTTGCCACGTGACACCTAAGAGAACAGTGGGCAGCAGTCATCATTTGGGGTCTCCACAGATTCAGGAGACCTTCCCCTACTCCAGGGTAAACATGCAGCTGGACATGGAGGAAGTGTGCAGACTGTAGAGATTGGCAGTCATTCTGCGGGGTCTGTACCCTTGAATGATGGAAACAAGAAAGGCTCGGGTATCCTGACCTGCACAGAATCCCAGGGACACCGTGATTATAGATGTACTCTCATTTTAATTTCCTATGGAGGAAACACTTGTTCTTGTCATCTGGTTCTGGATGTGTTTGAAAAAGAAGGGAAGGTTAACTTTGAATACAGGCTTGAACTCTGAATCATCTTGGTTAGGTGAAGTTGAATTAGTAAACTTAGAGGAAAGTGCTCTGGAAAATTCAGACATAGATCTTAGTGTAGTGTTGTTTCCTTCTTCAGCACAAACTAAGTTGGTGTGTATGGAAACTTTATTGTCTTGCAATGCCAACTTGATATTCTTCTGGGCAACACTAAGACCCAGAGAGAAATACAGAATGAGAGGAAGTAGGATTGGCAGAAAGAGAGATACCTGCAGAGGATCAGGCAGTCAACCTGAGCAGTGTGAACCAGTGAAGTCTAAATCCAGTCAGCAGTTAAGAGAATGTCCTTTTTCTGAAAGTGATTAATTTCAAGTTATTTCAATTGGTCATTGCTGAAGGAAGGGCATAGTCAGATTTGAACTTGAAATTGCCGGTTGAAGTTCATCTTGTGACAGTAGCCTATGCTAAAAAGACTGTGGGCATTTATGCTCTGTTCTGGAGTTGATAACAGATAGGGTCTCACCTAAGACCATTTGGAATATAATTGTTATTGAATATTGTCTCCTGGGTAAATTGACCTCATTCTGAGTTCCCAATGAGAGACCACACTGTTCTTCTGTTTTTGTTAAGAAGAAAGCAGGGTGTATCTAGCTTAAATTGCGAGTTTCTGTCAAGCCTGTGTTTCTGAGATCAAGAAATTGTCTAAAAGATTGTAGCTGCTGTGGTGTCAGGTGGTAAGGTGATGATTTTAATTTTGTCTGAATACTAAATATGAATATTACACTTCTGACCTATGTTTCTGATGGCAATGATTTTCCATTCTACAGCTGAAACACATGAAGAAGATACATGGGCCAAGTTAAAGAAAGTATTGGAAGGAGTACATAACAATCAAAAGAGTGGTTCCGATGGCTCAGGTAGTCAAGTGTCCGTCAAAACTGAATTATGTTGAACTTGCAAAGCATTTTGTTGTTGTTGTTGTTGGAAGCTGAAATATTTGCCAGTTGTAATGTCTAGGTGCTTTGGTAGAAGACTGGGAAAGTGAAAGGCACAGTGTTGTTGGTCATAGATCTGGATCATAGCCCTTGGCTGACAATGATCCTAGTGAACGTGGAAGATTTCTCTGACAAGGCAGAGTCTGGGTGTGTTTCCTGTCACATATTTCATGATCAGTTGCTTTTGGTCATGTTTGCGTCATACGTTCTACCAACAACCTTCTAATAATCTGGCCGAACTGTGGGTGGAAAAGGGATTGTTGTAGAGCATTTACTGAAAAGAACTTTGTAGCAACAACTGAGGGAGAGACTGAATTCTTCTGGAACTGGACTCAAGATTCTCAGACATGAAGCTATGGCACAGGGATAGCACGCTACTAAGCTTGGTCCTCCTGAGAATTTTAAATGGGTTCAAAACTCACTGTTTTGTACCTTCAATATTCATTTTCCATCAACAGGAGAGAACCAGTTTCTTCACTTTTGCCATTACAAAAGATTTGAGTGGATATGTTAGCTCTGTTCATCTAGACTTGATGACCATAAATCATATGACACCCAGAGCTCTTGAGACCCCATGATCTCCAGTAATCAAGCTATGATCCTACTT
>NW_026594819.1:0-1769 GCF_907164565.1 Psammomys obesus
TGTGTGTGTGTGTGTGTGTGTGTGTGTGTGTGTGTGTGTGTGTGTTTGAGGCATTTAAAAAAAATGTATATTGGGCTTAGTTCCCTTGGATGAACTTGGATAAAACAGTAGTTTTTATGTGCTGGCTGGTTTTATATCAAGTTGATACAGGCTGGAATCATTTGAGAAGAGTGAACCTCAGCTGAGAAAATATTCCCATCAGATTGGCCTATAGACAAGCCTGCAGGCTATTTTCTTAATTAGTGACTGAAATAGGAAGGCCCAACCCATTGTCATTGGTGCCACCCCTGGACCCATTGGACCTAGATATAAAAAGACAGGCTTAAGAAGTCATGGGGAGCAAGCCAGTAAGCAGCACTCCTCTACGGCCTCTGCATCAGCTCCTGCCTCTAGGTTCCTTACCTTGCTTAAGTGTCTGCCCTGACTTCCCTGGATAATGGGCTACAAGCTTTTGGTCATGGTGTTTTATCACAGCAATAGAAACCTAAGACATCTGGTCATTTGGACCTTATGAGAAGGTGTAGATGTTTTCATCTTCTCAGGGAAGGAATTCTCCCACCGTAGGGAATAGGAGGAACTACTAAGACCCTGATCAGAGTTTTCAAACATCAGACACCTGAACAGCTTGTTGGTGACTCATCCCCCCACACACACACACACACAACAAACTTTCAGTGTGTTTCCAGTTACTAGCGTAACTCTTTCCTCCTGGGTCACAATCTGTACATAAGAACTAGTGTATTCAAATGGAAATTTCTCCACTGTCCATCGAGTCATAAATGCTGCCTGAAGTTTACCCTAACTTACCCTCTGTGTCTTAAACACTGGCCTATGACCTCTGGCTGCCATGTAAACATCCACATGAGTATGTTCACCTAAACATACACATGTACACACACATAAACACATACCAACTCACCCTCTGTGTCTGGAACACAGCATCATCACCATTCCAGTTTTCCTCTGACATGAAGCACTTGGATCTACAATGCAGCAACTGTTTTCTTAGCACTACCTGGGATAACTTTTCTTCACTTAAGTCCTCTGAAGGGAACTCCTTGGTCTCCTGCAAAGCCTTCAGGTCTAAAAATATGAACAAAGCAAATGGCTCCTATTATATGTTGCATGGGGGGTGCACATGTGGTGGACAGACATATATGCAGGCAAAACATCCATTCACATAAGATAATTTTTAAAAATAAAAAACAGAGTAGATGGAACTAGACAGATGGCTAAGCTGTTAACAGTACTTGCTGCTCTTCTAGAGGACCTGGGTTCAGTTTCTAACACCTGAATGGTGGCTCACAACTGTAACTCCAGTTCCAGGAGACCTACTGTTCTCTTCTATACTCTGCAGACAGGCATGTGCTGCAGTGCCCAGGCTTAAGTATAGACGAAACACCCACATTGATAAAATTAAGTTACATTTAAAAAAAAGATGCAGAGTGATAGAGGAAGACATCCAACATCAGCCTCTGGCCTCTGGCCGATGGGTATGTTCACCTAAACATACACATGTACACACACACACACACACACACACAAACATATATATATATACACACTCCATATATACATAAAAATAAATTTTAAAGAAAAACAAAGATGAGTTCATAAGACTGAAAGGCAAAGAAGGGATGCAGAGAAAAGTAAATTATTTATAGATGGCATGAAACCATGCTGCAGAGCAAAGGGAGGAGGAAGACAACAAAGCCCATTTTTAAGAGGCCATAGCATCTGCTGAGGAGATTCAGAGTCTGAGGGAATAA
>NW_026594820.1:0-7486 GCF_907164565.1 Psammomys obesus
TCCTCGGTTGCCGCGTCATCCTTATCGGCGAAGGCTGCGCGCGACAAGTGGTGCCGAAACCCGGGAAGCCGCCGAACCCGGGTAGAGGGACAGCTTTGAGGACCCCGACTGCTCGTCGGAAAGAGGATCCAAGCCAGTGACCTGAGAAACTCCGGAGACTTTTCAGCAAGGTATGATTTCTGTGGTCTGGGTGATTCCGTTTCTCGTTGTTAGTCTCGTTTTCGTTCTTTTCTGTTGTCTGTGTCTTAATTGTGGGAAACGGGATACGGTTTGTATTCGTCCTTTTTGCGACACTGCATAATTTGGCTGTAATCCTCAAGTAGATAACTGAGTTGCCACACCCTCCCCTGTAGATAAAGGAGCAATGGGCAACCATCCGAATAAGCCGCTTCTAGAAGCAGCGCGGGCGCTGTTGAAACAGAAGGAGCTTAAGGTCCCAGATCGGGTGTTGCAGAACTTTCTCAAAGAAGTAGATCGAGTGGCTCCCTGGTTCGTTCTCTCCGGGTCCCTTACGGAAGGATCATGGAGCAAGCTAAGTGGGGATCTGACACGAGAAAAGGAACAGGGGACCCTAAGACCAGGGGTATGGCCACTGTATAAATTGTTCAAATCGTGCATTAAGGATGAGAGGTGCAAGGAAAAGATCAAGGAAGGCCAGCGGGTCTTGTCAGACCATCAGGATAGTGTATCAGAAGCTGAAAAGGATAAAGAGGCTAATAAAAGGAAGAAGCCTTCTAAGAAAAAAGAAAAGAAAAGTCATGAGAACAAGGATGTGTTAACCAAGCTAGCTAAGTTAGAAAAAAGGGCAGCACAACTTGCAAAGAAGAAAGAGGAGCTTGAAGATAAGGCAAAAAGATTGCAACTCTTACCAACCCCGCAAGAAAAAAAAGATGAGGATGAAAAACCTAAATTATATCCGCTCCTCACTGAGTTCAAAAATTGCACTCTATCATCTTCTTCTGAAGGGGAGGATGAGCAGGAGTCATCTGACTCTGAGGAGTCGGGTCTTGACCCTGCTGAGCAGGCAGAGTTAGATGAGGAAGCTGCAAAATATGAGGAAGAGAGATATGGCCCCGTCCCGCCTTATTCACCTAGGCGTGGCTCTGTAGCTTTTAAGTGCAGTACAACAGCTCCTCCCTATGAGGAAGTGGAAAAACACACAGGATCAGGAGGAAGGCCGTCACGCATTCCTGAAAAGGAAGTTAGAAAGATACAAGCAGCATTTCCTGTATGGGAAGATGCTCAAAATCAGAGGCAATATGCTCCTCTAGATTTGAAACAACTAAAGACATTGGTGGAGGCAGTACAGACGTATGGTATCAGTGCCTCTTTTACCTTGGCATTGGTAGAGAGGCTAGCTGCTGATGCTATGACTCCCGCTGACTGGAATAATACCGTGAAGGCATGTCTCTCTATGGGTCAATGTCTTGATTGGAGAGCAATTTATCAGGAATTATGCATGGCTCAGGCTAGGCAGAATGCAACTAATCAGCACCCTCAATGGAATTATGATATGCTTACAGGTCAAGGTCAATGGGTTGTTAATCAGTCAATGTATCCTGCTGAGGTGTACCAACAGATCAACAAGGCAGCTGTTCGTGCCTGGAGGAGTTTACCAAATAAGGGACAGGTTACCGGAAATTTGACAAAGATTATACAAGGAGCTACAGAGCCTTTTTCAGACTTTGTGGCTAGAATGATGGAAGCAGCAGGAAGAATATTTGAGGACCCTGAGGGCGCAATACCGTTTGTGGAGCAATTAATTTTTGAGCAATGTACCAAGGAGTGTAGGAATGCCATTACTCCCTGGAAAGGAAAAGGAATAAACGCTTGGATGAAAGCGTGCAGAGAGATAGGAGGTCCACTGTCTAATCAGGGCATCGCAGCTGCGGTATTATCAGCTCAGAAGGCTGCAAATGCAAAGTGTTTTAATTGTGGAAAGATGGGTCATATGAAAAGGCAGTGTCGGGCGCCAACTGCGACCCCTAATGCTCAGCCTGTCAAACAGCCAGGGTTGTGCCCAAGGTGTAAAAAAGGAAAGCATTGGGCAAATGAATGCAGGTCTGTTAAGGACAATCAGGGGAGGCCCCTTCCGGAGCGCTCTACTGAGCAGCCAAAAAACGGGAACAGGGGCCCCCGACCCCAGGGCCCAAGACAAATGTATGGGGCCATCCAGGAGACACCCTACCAATCAAAAGGGTTTGTGAAGATGACTCCATCCGGAGAGCAACCTCCGGATCAGCAGGATTGGACTTGCGTGCCACCACCAGAGCAGTATTGACACCTATAATGGGATGTCAGCCTATACCTTCAGATTTAGCAGGCCCCTTGCCAGAGGGTTCAGTGGGACTGATAATTGGCCGCTCATCTGCCACCTTAAAAGGATTGCAAGTTCATCCAGGAGTCATTGATCAAGATTTCACAGGACAAATTCAAATGTTATGTTCCTCCCCTAGAGGGATTAGTGCCATCTCGCCTGGGGACAGAGTGGCCCAACTTTTGATCTTACCCAGTTTACATCAGAACTTCCCAAGTGATAAAATTACTCGAGGAGAAAAAGGCTTTGGTTCCTCGGGAGGACAGCATATGTTCTTGTCATTGGGTATGCAAGAACGCCCTATGATGAGTTTGATAATAGAAGGGAAAACTTTTCAAGGTCTATTGGACACTGGAGCAGATACCAGCATAATTTCTAAAACTTGGTGGCCGTCGCGATGGCCTCTTATTCTATCATCTCAATCCCTACAAGGGTTGGGATATGAAAATGCTCCTCAAAAGAGTGCGAAGACTTTGCATTGGCAAAATGAGGAAGGAAAAAGGGGCATGTTCGCTCCTTATGTGCTACCTCTTCCCATTAATTTATGGGGAAGGGATGTGTTACAACAATTGGATTTTACCTTAACTAATGAATACTCTCCTCAAAGTCAACAAATAATGAAGAACATGGGATGTGTTCCAGGTAAAGGACTGGGTAAATGCCTGCAAGGACGCACTAGCCCTATCCCAACCTCGGAAAAGAAAGATAGAACAGGCCTGGGTTTTTCCTAGGGGCCACTGAGGAGGCGATTCCCATTCCCTGGACTACAGAGGACCCAGTTTGGGTTCCTCAGTGGCCTTTAACCTCTGAAAAGCTTGCAGCAGCTGAGCAGCTAGTTCAAGAGCAGCTCAGCCATGGCCATATTGAGTGCTCACAGTCACCTTGGAATACTCCCATCTTTGTCATTAAGAAAAAATCTGGAAAGTGGAGATTGTTGCATGATTTAAGAGCTATAAATAAACAAATGCAGGTTATGGGGCCAATTCAGAGAGGCCTACCATTGTTGTCTACCCTTCCTGCGAACTGGAATTTGGTAATGGTAGATATTAAAGATTGTTTCTTCTCTATTCCCTTACACGATCAGGATAGAGTTAGGTTTGCATTTACCTTGCCTAGTGTAAATCATGAACAACCTGATAAGAGGTATCAGTGGAAGGTCTTACCTCAGGGAATGGCCAATAGTCCAACCATGTGCCAACTCTATGTGGCCAACGCTATTCAGCCAGTTAGAAATCGGTTCCCTGCTATTAAGGTATGTCATTATATGGATGACATCTTGCTATGCCATGCTGAGCAAGCATTACTGCAACAGGCATTTGAGATGTTGTCCGCTAACCTAAAACAAAAGGGTTTGTACATAGCACCTGAAAAGGTACAAGAGGGAGAGATCGGTAATTTCCTTGGCTCAACTATTTATCCTAGACGCATTAGACCTCAAAAGATTACCATTAGGAGAGATGTGCTCAACACGCTTAATGATTTTCAAAAACTTTTGGGCGATATTAATTGGCTAAGGCCTTACTTGAATTTAACTACTGCAGAACTTAGGCCTTTGTTTGCCATCCTTGAAGGAGATTCAGCCATTACCTCTAGTAGGCAGCTTACAGCGGAGGCTGCTGAAGTATTGACTAAGGTGGAAGATAGGCTTAAGGAAGCCTCTTTAACTCGGCTGGACCCCTTCAGTCCATTCCATTTATGCATTATCCCATCACCACAGCAACCCACCGCAGTCCTATGGCAGCAGGGACCTTTGCTTTGGATTCATTCTCAGACATCTCCAGGAAAGGTGTTAAGTCATTACCCAACTCAAGTTGGAGAAATAGCCTTAAAGGGTGTTCAATCAGCCCTGACTCATTTTGGCTGTGAGCCAGCATCTATTTTTGTGCCATACACCGCTCATCAAGTAGGGGTGTTATGTGCCACTTTGGATGTGTGGGCAATTCTTCGCTGCACCTTTACTGGTAATATAGATAATCATTATCCTAAACATCCATTGTTGCACTTCTCTTTAACTAATGCATTTATTTTTCCAAGAGTTACACAAAGCCAACCTATTGTAGGGGCTATTGATGTGTTTACTGATGGCTCAAAAACTGGCATAGGGAGTTATGTTGTGGGTGGACAATCATTTCAAAAGCAGTTTTCATTTTCCTCCCCACAATTGGTTGAATGTGCAGTAGTGGCTGAAGTTCTAAGGAACTTCTCTCAGCCCTTAAATATTGTTTCTGACTCACACTATGTGGTGGGAGCAGTAAAAATTCTAGAGACAGTGGGATTGATTTCTTCTAAAAGTACTGTGGCAATATTATTTGATGAGATACAACATATTATTAGGAATAGAGCAAATCCTTTCTTCATACAGCATATGAGAGCTCATACTTTGTTGCCTGGACCTATGACAAGAGCTAATGATTTAGCAGACAAGGCTACCAGAGCAATTTGTCTTGCATTAAATCCTGTAAAAAATGCCACCTCCTTTCATGAATTGTATCATGTTCCAGCTGATACGCTCAGGCTGAGATTTGGCGTCTCTCGCGCAGAAGCTCGGGAGATAGTTTTAAAATGCGCCAGTTGCGCGGAGTTTCGGCCATCACCCAACATTGGAGTCAACCCCAGAGGTCTTAAGCCATTACATATTTGGCAGATGGATGTTACTCATGTTCCTGCCTTTGGCAGACTTAAATATGTACATGTATCTGTTGATACATGCTCAGGAGTGATTCATGCCACTCCCCTGTCAGGAGAAAAAACGGCTCATGTCATTACCCACTGTCTGGAGGCCTGGGCAGCCTGGGGCAAGCCACGTCAGCTAAAAACTGATAATGGCCCTGCTTATGTATCTAAGGTTTTTCAACAGTTCTGCCAAAAAATGGAAGTTCATCATGTAACAGGATTGCCTTATAATCCACAAGGGCAAGACATGGTAAAACGGGCAAATGGTGTTTTAAAGACTTATGTGCAAAAACAGAAGGGGGGGACTCTGCCCCATTACAATGGGACAGAAAGCAACCATATCCCTTGCTTTATTTACTTTAAATTTTTTGAAATTGGATTCGTGTGGGCGGTCTGCTGCAGACAGACATGCTGACCATGCCTCCTCAAATGAGCTGGTAAAATGGAAAGATGTGCTTGATAATCAATGGAAAGGACCGGATCCTATTTTAATAAGATCCAGGGGAGCTGTTTGTGTTTTCCCACAGGACCAAGAAAATCCGATTTGGGTTCCAGCGCGGCTGACCAGAGTGGTCAAGCAAGATGAGCCTGATCTTAACCCTGATCCTGATCTTGAGCGGAGTGCAGATGGACCTGAAGGTGGAGACCCAGGAGATCCGCTGGGGGATCCTATCAACATTCCCACGACCAATGCCAGTCATGTATGATGCACAAGTCTTCCCCCGTTTCTTTACCACCAATGACTCCATTGGGCTACCATATTTGCCAATGTCTCAGGACATAGCCCCTATACCAGACAACAACACCCAGCCAAATAACGGCAGTCTTTGTTTTACAACCAACCAGACTCATGCTGACTCATGTATAAAGCTAGGAAATTTTTCTTATGCCAAGTTAGGAAAAGAGACCATCAGGAATCGTACATCTTCAGCTAATGCTACGGTCCTTTTTGGATGGTGGCCACAGCACGGTTCATCTTATGGGAGCAATGAACGAAAGCACCAACCTCAGTACGCCCCCTTCTGCACTGGCCGGCATGCGGACTCTTCAATTATTTTCCCATGGACGGGCTGTCAGAGTCGCAGAGCGCATCTGCTCGAAAATGGACTCTTTACCTTTTCACCCTTGGAAGGGTATGGAAATTACACCGAAATGAGTCCCTGGAATTACCCCACCAATCCCTTTAATATTTGGCTGCTGTGTGGTGTTGGTGGCAGTTGCACAGATCTCTCACCCATGGTCACCATTTTGGGTGGAGCGACAGCTACTACCACTCTGCTTGCAAATGTCAGACCTGGATCCATATCCGCGACGGAATTAGGAGGACTAAAGTCGGTGGAGCCCACCCCAGTTTGTGTTTGGCCTCCATTTGTTTGGACAGTTTGTAATTATACTGGATGTTTTTATGCTCTGTGTTGGAATGCTAGTGAGTATGACTTGGCTACTGTAGCCCGCATGCCCCGTTTTCTGCCTATTCCAGTGAGGACTAGTAGTTCTTTGGCCCTATTTCGTCAAAAGCGTGATTTTGGTATCACCGCAGCAATAGTGGCTATTATAGCCACTGCGGCGGTTGGAGCCTCCCTGACTATATCAGCCTTAGCATTAAATGGCCAGGTTGCCACGGCTCATACCCTCAATAATTTGTCAGCATCAGTTAGTGAAGCGATAGATATACAGGCTTCCGTGAACAATCAGTTAAAAGGAGGATTAATGATAGTTAATCAACGTATTGATTTGGTTCAAGAACAGCTAGAGATTTTGTGGCAGCTGGCTCAGTTGGGATGTGAAACTACATTACCAGGAATTTGTGTAACTTCTGTTCCATATAACAGGTTTACTAGGGCTGCAAATTTATCCATAGAATTGTCTCGTTTGCTGCAATCTAATTGGTCCGCCGAATTTGATGAGACAATAAGAAAATTACGCCTAGCAATTGTTCAAATTAATTCCACTCGCCTAGACGTTTCCATTACTCAAGGATTGTTTAATTGGGTGTCCTCCGCCCTCTCCTATTTTAAGGAGTGGGTTGGAGTGGGAATGTTTGGAGTAACCCTGTTTGCAGGACTGCTCCTCTGTTTTTGGTTGCTCTGCAGATTCAAGAGACAACAACATCTTAAAAATGTGGCCATGGTGCAGGCTATGCTGGCTGTGGAACAGGGGGCATCCCCCCAAGTTTGGCTTAACTTGCTCAACCGTTGAGACTCTGTCTAGAACTTATGGCACCCCTGAAGGGCACAGGTTCCCATTGCACCGGGATGCTGTTCTGGACAGACCTCTGCACTCCCCAGGGCTCGGGTTCCCATTGCACGGGGCTAAGGGTGCAGAGGGTCTCCTACACTGTGTAAACTCCTTGATCGCTGATGCTGTTGGCTCAGCAGGCTGATCGGTGACCTCATGGTGTGTTAATTTTTCTGGTTGAAATGGCCTTTAATTAATAAAAAAGGGGGAGATGTCGGGAGCCGCTCCCGCCACTACAAGGTGGCGCCGGTCTCCTGC
>NW_026594821.1:0-20564 GCF_907164565.1 Psammomys obesus
CCTTCCTTCCTTCCTTCCTTCCTTCCTTCCTTCCTTCCTTCCTTCCTCCACTACAGGTGGTTCCTCACTGCTCCGTCTTCCTCGCTGTGTGAATGTTTTCTGATGGTTATCCATGCTGGTTTCCCTGGATTGTGAGCTCACTTGAGAGTAATTGCAGCCGTGATCATGCTTACTCTGTAACCTTGTCTCTGATGAAAGCAGGGACTTTCTGCAACTGTGCTCAGAGCAGTCATCAAACTCAGGAAAGCTGGGCCTAATTAAGTCCTATTTGTTACCTGGTATTCAGCCCAAGTTCAAGTGTCTCCAACTACCATGAGTCTGTAGCTGTCTGCTCTAGATGTTCACACACACACAGACTGAGTTATGTTTTTAAACTTAACAAGTGCTTTTTTTATGATAAGAACAAATTCAAGTTTTATTAATTTCTTGAGTTATCATGCAAAGCAATAGGCCCATTTTGGCATTTTTATTCACGTGTTACTATTCACCCCATCCCCACTGCTCTCAGCTGCCCTCTCTATGCCTTCTGGGGAGTTCCTCCTTTTGTCTCCTTGTCCCTGTATCATGTTGCACTGTCCTGTGAGAACTTTCTTCATAGCACAAGCAGAAGGTGTGTACATGGACACAGAAGGGGAAGGGGGACAACTGTTTTCTGTAATGTAATAGTGAGCTGCTGTGTCAGCATACCATAGGGTAGTGTACTGGAGTTCTTCAAGGGACTCAAACGTTTGTGTTCCTTAACTAGCATGCCTTCAGTGAGGCCACTAGTACAAAAGCCCTAACCAGCTGCCTTAGTCAGTGCTGTAAGCAGTGTAGACACACCATGGCCAAGGCTCTTATAACAGAATGAATGTAACTGGGGGCTTGCTTACAGTCTGAGATGGTGAGTCCCTTATCACCATGGCAGCAGTGCGGTGCTGGAACAGTAGCTGATAGCTACATCCTAATCACAAACCAGGGCAGGGGAAGGCTGGGGCCCAGCTGGCATGGGCTCCTTAAAACCTCAAAGCTCACCCTTGGTGACACACTTACTTCAGCAAAGCCTCACCTCCTACACTTCCTTCATTCTAATTCTTCTCAAATAATGAGACTTCCAGATGACTGAGCATTCACAGATGTGAGCCCACGGGGCCTATGGAGGCCTTTGTTTGTTTGTTTTAGTTAATTAATTAATTTATTTATTTACTTTACATTCTGATCCTCCTGCTCTTCTCCCATTCCTATCCTCCCTCACATTTTTCCCTATCCCCGCCTCCCCACTCCTCAGATAAAGGGAGCCTCTCTCTACCAACTCAGACCAGCACAAGTTGCATCAGAACCTAGCACATCTTTTCCCCCTGTGGCCTGGTGAGGCACCCCTGCCAGGAGAAAGTGATTGAAAAGCAGGGAAGAGAGTTCATGTCAGAGACAGCCCCTCTCCCCTTTCTAGGGGACCCACATGTTGGCCATTCGTCTATATTTGTGTAGGGGGCCTAGGTGGAGTCCATGCATAGTCCTTGGCTGGTGCTCCATATGCCCCACTAGGTCCAGGTTAGTTGGCTTTCTTGGTCTTCTTGTGGAGCTCCTGTCCCCTCTGGGTCTTGCTATTCTTCCTCCTATTCTTCCACAAGACTTCCTGACTACCCCCAATGTTTGGCTGTGAGTCTCAACATTTGTTTCAATCCGCTGTTGGGTGGAGCCTCTCAGGGGACAGCTATGCTAGGATCCTGTCTGCAAGCATGGCAGTTAAAGTGTCAGGGGGTTGGCTCTCTCCTGTGTAGTGGATCTCAGCCATTGGGGCCATTCTTATTCAAACCTTCTCATCATTCAAGAAATATGTTCACCCTGTCACCAGGAAAAGCTAAGGCAGACACCATGCTACAGAGCAGACATGGGAACATAGTGTACAAACCTCAGCCAAACTCTTCTCTTAGTAGCGTGCAAACACAAGCAGGAAGCATTGTGGAACCCACACCACCAAACTGTCAATCATGCATGAGAGAAAATGAAGACATTTTTAAATGGGCAGAAGGCAGACTTAGCTAAACCACAACAAAGGCTTAAAACTGCAAGAAGGAAGATACATGAGGAATATAAAAACCAACAGTAGAATGAATGAATAGGAAAAAATATTAAGACTAAGGATTAGGATCCCAACAGAAGTTGACATTACCAAAAAAAATTTTTTTCACAGGGGAGTGAAAGTCTAAGGCCATGGTGAGATGCAATTTCCTTTGTCATGAAGATAAATTTACAAGCAGCAATTTACTGAGTCAAGTCACTAAATTTGGTATATGGGCAAGGAAGAGAGGGACAGATAAACATATGTACTAGAATATTGGTGCTACAAGAGGAGACGACAGTTAGAATGTAGGAAGCGAAAGGGGCTCAGAAGATGGTCCTGTGGATAAAGGACTTGGCACATAAGCATAGAGCCTCAATGTTCCTCAGAACATGCAAAAAGCCATATGTAGCTGTGTGCACCTGAAACCCTAGCAACGGGCAGTGTGGGCACAGGTGGTTCCGGGAACTTGCTGGCCAGCTGGTCTAGCCAATTGATGATCTTGGCTTTAAGAGACCTTGTATCAGATAATGAAAGGAAGGAAGACACCCTACACCTTCCTTCACCTCTCACTTATGCACATACCTCTGTGCATGTATGAATATACATTCACTAGCTAGTACGTATACAAAATGCCACACAAGGCACACATACATACAGAGCACACAAATAAGACAGAGAGCAGTACAGGAAGATACCAGATCTCTGACATCCATACATGTATGTACAGCACACACATCCTCACAGACATACATGCATGCACACAAACATATAAACAGAATAGAAAAAAGGAAATGAAAGGAGGAAAGAAAGGTTAAATTTGCCTTTCATAGCCAAAAGTGATATGCAAACTTTAAGTATTACTCATGAAGCAATGCACTCAGTTTATGTAAACAGTCACTGGAAAATAGAAAGATAAAGTTGCTATAACTAATTAATTCCAGATAGTGGGCAAATAGCACTAGATGACAATGTTGACATTTCCGAGGTGTTTTCACATAGATAAGAAATCTGCCATGCTTACATGTACCTTTACCGACACTGAAGCTGGTGTTATTTATACTTTAATTATATGAGATGACGAAAGAGTTTAGATGAATGCCACTTTCCGCAAAGGGCTTTGAATGTTTCTCTTTTATTGTATAATATATATCACTGCACATTTTCAGAAGTTATAAAGATAATTACATTCATGTTGTAAATGCGAAGAGCTCTAAAAAGGCATTTGTGATTGACTAATTATGTGTGATTCTCCCATTATTAATGCGCTTGTCCAATTAAAGAATAAAGCCTTATTAGTAAATGCCTTGTTAGTAAGGAGTAGAGGAGCGACTCTGTAAATCTGGGCATGTCACACCTGAATATCCCACAAATCTACAGGTTTATGAAGAGAGAGGCCTTCTCCACTGAAGCTGGGACAGACATAGCCAATGGTAAATCCCT
This sequence comes from Psammomys obesus, assembly GCF_907164565.1. Classification (NCBI taxonomy): domain Eukaryota; kingdom Metazoa; phylum Chordata; class Mammalia; order Rodentia; family Muridae; genus Psammomys; species Psammomys obesus. The sequence goes on from NW_026594821.1 coordinate 3,485, forward strand.
CCTGATGCCACTGAACGTAATCAATATGGCCAAAGTGTCTAGGATTGGCACATCCCAGCATGCAGACAGAAGCGTGTTGGTTGCACTGGGGAACTTAAGCACTGCCTGACCACTGTAAGGTGTACTATTTCCATTTACTAAAATGGAAAATCTGGTTCTGGGGGTCATGCAAAGATGCTCAGGGATTTACAGCCTGTCGGGAGCTGGGTGAGGATTTAAAGCACTGCTTATTTGCCTCCGAAACTGGATCAATTAAACAGCAGCTTGTGATGTTTCCAAAACATGGATCTTGACCACCTACATACCAACGTGACACTAACCACTCTACATACTTTACTTTATTTTTCCTTACAAGAGATCTAAGAAGTGACTGTCCCCATCATCCTTGATCTACAAAAGATTGTTTCCCCACCAAGGCCACGTAGCTGATTAGCAAGCTTCAAATCTACATCTTTGTAATTCTTGATGCCAAGTTTAAGCTTCAGGCTGTACTCCTTCTAACAACCCACTCTTAGTTGATAGAGCTCATCAGAAGCAAAAAGGAGAGACAGACATTTTGGCAGGGTAACAGTTTGGCAGGGTAGATAGACAGGGTTTGGCATCAAGAACTCTCATGTTCTTGTTTGCACGTGCTGGCCATCTGGCTATATGTATCTGCTTACTTTCTCTGAGTTCAGTTGGTACATGGAAAAAGTGAGAACTACCCAAGGAGGTATCTTTGGACACTGGAGAGAACATCTTGGTTCCCACCGTATGTCACAGATGCCTGGGACATAAGAACAGCTTCTGGTGAGTTCTTGCTGACCTATCACTCAGACAGACATCTGGACTGTTTACTCAGCAATCCACAGAATTAGAAAAGGCAATGTGCAGTAGCCATGGGCTCACCATCATTTACATTGTTCAATGAGAACAAAGCCTGATCAGCTGCTCCATGCTGTGTTGATGCTGTTTGTGTAATGCTCACTGTGGAGAGCTGTACCCGAAAAGTCAGGATGCGTAAAGCTATACCATATGTGTTGAATTCTACACGTATGATTTCTGGATACAAGATTTTCTCCTGCCTTTTGTTTCTTTGTCATATTAATCATGATAAGTGCCTCAGTTAGCCAATCTAGCAAGGCTGATAACATTTGCAAAGGCACAAACCTGACTGAAAGTGTCAGTAGGCAAAAGGAAATGGAATGAAAAAGCCCTTTTCATCTGGTAGGGAGAGTGCAAAAGGGTGCTTTGGCCATTGAAGAGTGGTCTGCTATCAGCCTGGATGCCCTCCTTATGGTGCCTCTGTATAATGTACACAGTGGTTGACCTGTTCTTCTAAGGCTAAAGCTTGCAAGTGTATAGCAAGGCACTTGGCCTAGCTCAAACAAGCTAGCAAGTAAGAAAGATGACCTTCAGGAGAGGTCCAGAACCTGTAGGCCTCTTCTATGACCTGCTGACCAAATGACTGGGCCTCAGAATGGGCCAAGTGAACTTCAGAAGATGCAGGAGCTGGATTCTTGCACACTGAGAAAAATAGTTGCAAAGACTTTTGAATATTTTCTTGTTTGTGAGAGTTCTTGGTTCACACTTGGGTTTTATTCAACAATCAGTTTGAGTAGTAAATTTGTAGCTAAAACAATATAACATTTCCACATCATTTTAAAGTGCACAACTTATCAGGAAAATGAAATATAACCAGAGCTTCCCCAAAGAGTTTCCGAAAAACATATGAAATGGGGGCTGTTCTTTTTCTGTAGGAACTAGCTGTTTCACAGTTTTAATTTTGCGCTCTGTTCTAATTTCATATTATTACCATTTGTAAATTATTGAGTAGACCTACATAATCAGGATTAAAATGTTCTTTCCAGAATAAAAGTAAACTGGGAGAGATGGAGTGTGTGATCTCCCAGTGGGCCTCTATCAGGTGACCCATGTTAAGTGACAGAAAATATGCCAAAGTTAGGAGAGATTTCTGGCAGTCTTGAAAACGCAGGTTTCTACAGGTCAGGAAAGGAAGAAAGAGATACGGTTTATTCCTGCACAGGGAAGATAATTACTGCTAGGTTATTGAACAGACCATAACAGAAAGGTTTATTTGGCTAAGCAATAAGCACACCTCTATTTTCTATCAACAAAGCTAATTCTCTGTGCATCTTGAAATATGATGTTTGGTGGATTTAATGATTAATAAAGAGTTCTTGTTCGCTGCATCTCATCCTCAATATGAAGGAAAAGATAGCAGCAACAACTTTCAGTGGGTTGTGGAGTGTCCTGATGATGTTCTGGATACTCAGAACAAGATCAGTTAATTAGGCATTGGATGGGCGGTCATGGGAGGGATGATGTCTGGATTGTGACTGGGAAGGGAAGCCAAGGAGACTGTCTGTTACTGCAACTCTAGACTGATCTGGTTAGTGAAGCTGTGCTGCTTCAGTTGTGCACTTTAAACCCAGCTACAGGCTTTAAAAACATTTTGTATTTTGTACTGTGAAAATGCTGGTCAAGCATTACAAATAGTTTGCAGCAAACTTTTCCTTTGTTATTAATTACCAAAGGAGGCCAACCACCCTGGAGGATCAAGCCCTCAACACTGGCATACGTAAAGTTCACACCCAGGGTCCCAGACCAGCCTGTTTTCCCACTTGTTGATAAGAACCAGACACTAATGGTAATTTGCTGTCTTTTTTGGTTTTTTGTTTGTTTGTTTTTTAATTCTTTGCCATTATTAAAATCTGCTTTCTTGGGCGAGCTTTTCTTGTTTCTAAATTAGTCCCATGTTGAACATTTCTGAGAATGAAACATAGTATTTCTTCCTAAATATGGACATAGAATCTAGGGACATCTTCACAACTTGTGGATTGCTTTTTCAGAAACACAAAGCAATGAAGAGTATACGCTCACTTTTATTATTTGTTAGTGTGGGGTTTATAGATAAAAACGAGTATTTAACTCCCTAGAGAATAGATGTTTAGCACAGAATGTCATTTTGCACTTGATCTTTAGGCTTTTTTCCTCACACTTATTACAGTTTCTGTAAAGGTCGAGACGGAATCCCTTTGAACCATTGTTGGAGCCCAGTCTCAGCCCTGGTCCCTGTGAAGAAGCATCGGCTTGTGTTTGCCTTTTGACGAATTTGCTCTTTCTTTATACCATTGTGACTCACTGTCTGAATGTGAAGCTATTTCAAGATGTTCTTTGTGGACTGCTGTCTCAGATCTCCTTCATCAAACTGCCCTGCTCCACAGGATCCCTGCTCAACACTCTTGCCTCCTCCTACCTTCCCTGTAACAAATTGGTATAGAATTAAGCCTCGGTGCCTGGAATCCATTATGGCATTTTTCATGTTGTTACTGATTGTTAGAGAGCTCCTATTACTTGAACCCTGAACTCCATAAGGCCAGGGCCTAGTTTGCTCACTATCATAATTCTCCCAAAAGAACCAGCACAGTGCCAAAAAAAAAAAAAAATGGTAATTTCATTCAGGTAAGGCTATATACCATTCCTTCCAACCCCTGAAATGGCAATGATGATGGCTTCAGTGAAGTAAATGCAGATAGGTCTGCCTCTCAGGGCAAGCCATGTCACCCCCTCACCCCCCGCCAAGCCTGGAGCCTTCCCAAGACCCAAGAAAGTAGGGAGGGGTGGTGCCTCACAGAAGTGCCTCTTCTGGGCACAGGGAAAGAAGGGAGGCCTACTGTTCTCTGATGCAAAGGATCTATGTGTTCCCTGTGCAGAGTTTGAATTCCATATCGCATATAAAAATGTCAGGGGCATTGTAACATGAAAGAAATATCACATAGAAAGAAAAGGAATGCAAAAACTCCCTAATGTGAATGGTGATGTTTGCATGGAGTTTTCATTTAGAAAGACAACTCTTTTTTAAAAGTACACCTCAAGCTTATCATTTGAGAATTGCGTTGACCTTCTTGGGTATTTCTGGATATTCATCTCCCCACACTCTTCCACTTCAATTCTCCCATATCTTGGCCCAACTGAGCCCTGCACCTATCCCTGTGTCCTCATTCTTAACATACTGAATTCAGTTAGCACTGCCCATGTGTGTATATGCATATGGCCACTCACTGCCACATGTTCAACCTACCTAGTTTGTCTCTTGAAGAACCCTGACTTTCCCTCCTCAAGCAACCAGTGACTCCAATAGCGACTCACCGAGGGCTCATGTCTGTAACCTTCTTCCCCAACAAGCCTGCGATTTTGACTATGCTCTTGAACATTATGTGAAGAGATTGGAGATGATGTCCTTTTCACAGGCTCCAGTGTTTAGCATCTTAAGTGTGTCCCTCTCTTGATACTCTTTTGGATATCAGCACAATGATTTCTTTCAAAGAAACTAGTTCTGAATTCTGCCTTAATGAAGACAGTTGATAAGTTTGGAATAGGTGAGCAGGAGCATATTTAATGAACTTAATACAATTCTCTGAGAGGAGCTGACCTGTCGTTTGGCCTCTATAAGTGAATTTCAGTTGAACAGAGCAAAAATGGATCTGAAGAATCAGTTGAAAACTACAGAAATTCAAGGGCCCAGAGTCTGGCATTGATGGGTAATTTTGCTGACACTTTAGCATCAGGTTTCACACTGTAGGCTCTTCCTTATCATTGCCTATCACGAGAGCATTTTGTCAGGTGGAACATCCTTGCTACATCATCTCCAAACTCACCTGTTGGGCCCGTCTGTAATTTCTGTTTGCACCAGAAGCTAGCACCCCACACTGTCCATACCTCATGCTTAGAATTCACCTGCTTGCTTTAAGTTAATCATTTGCCATCTCTTGTCATCAAGACCAGTTTGAAAACTGTCTATCACATGACCTACTTGATCTCAACTGTCACAAATTCCCTGTCCTCACCTGAGCCTTGTGCTGCTCTTCCACAAGATACTGACCATGCTGAGGTAAAGAAAGTACACAGTCCGAACATGTCAAATAGACAAATGGATGGGATCAATGGTGAGGAAAAGTTCGGTCCATCTGTGATTTATTCATTTGTTTTGCTTTGAATATTCTGTAGATTTAGAAGCTGTGTACACAGAGCAGAGCTTCTGCAGACCTGTTCACCATGGCTTCTTGTTTTCAGCATATTAACTCTTGAGTCTGTGTGGCACATGTGTCCTAATGGGCACTCAGACCTTGTGTTAACGAAGCCCATATTCACTGCAGAAGCATGCTTAGTGCTGAGCTTGCTCAGGTTTCAGTGGAGACACAATGCTAGTTTCCAGCATGGGTGTGCACAAAATGGCATTGGTGCCTCTGGGGACCACATGTTACACCTTTTCTCCTCCACCAGATGCTATGACTCTCAGCTCTTTCTATATTCTCTATCATTCTGAGTTTTGAGGGACATACTGGTACACAGTGTTCAGACCAGGTTCTTGCAGTTGACAACATGCATTTAATTTTGTTCTGTCTTTTCATGTCTCAGTGGACCTTCCCTTTTAAGTGTGTACACCACATCCAATATAAGGATTGTTCAATATATTGTTCAAGAACAATATAAGGATTGTTCTTCAGTGGAGAGGGGAGGAGGGAGGCTAGAGTGGGAGAGAGTAAGACTTTAGCCAATAGCTAAGGATTTAAAAATGGCTTGGCAAGTTTTTCTAAAGATCTTAGCCCAGTATGTTGTCACCTCTTAAATGGAAAGTGTTCATATCTCACTTTAATGGTCATGATAAGAAATTAATATGTAAAACCTTAGGCCACCACCTAGCCATCAGCAGCAGAGGTGGCAGCTGTGATGAATCTGGGTGTGGAGCTGTACTGGGGTACACTATGCATAGATTATACCAGCAATGATTCAAATCAGACAAAGCTGTCCAGCCAGCTGACACAAGCGACAATGAAGGAAATTAAAATACCTCAAAGAATCCAAAGAAATAGGCAATCAAAAGTGAATAGCAATGTGATGGGAAAGAGTCCTTTTACAATAATGCTTGCTAGGATAGTCTCTGAAGTGTAAGATTCTGGAGTGGTCAATTAAAAACTTTGTGCACTTAGGTATTAAAATTATTTTAAATTATGTATCTTTTCCTGCTCTGTACCCATGCCTTAACAGGTACCCTGCACTCTGTTTTAGTTCAGTCAAAGGCTTTATGCTAAAAGTAGAACTACAGATTTATCGATGCTATTTGCAATAGTCCCAATATTTACCTTTCTCCCTTTGGAATTTTACTGACATTGTGTGTAAGGAACCAGGAGAATGTGAGGGATTTTAAACAGAGAAAAGCTGATGGAAGAAAAACTCTCTGAAGTGTTTCTGTTATTTTCTTCTGATGTTGGGGATGAAAACCCAAGTCTTCTCATTCTATGAAGCAACAGTCACCCTGATACCTAAACCACACAAAGACCCAACAAAAAAGAGAACTTCAGACCTATCTCTCTTATGAACATTGACGCAAAAATACTCAATAAAATACTTGCAAACCGAATCCAAGAACACATCAAAGATATCATCCACCACGACCAAGTAGGCTTCATCCCAGGCATGCAAGGGTGGTTCAACATACGGAAATCCATCAATGTAATCCACCACATAAACAAACTGAAGGAGAAAAACCACATGATCATCTCCTTAGATGCTGAAAAAGCATTTGACAAAGTCCAACACCCATTCATGTTTAAAGTCTTGGAGAGATCAGGAATACAAGGCACATACCTAAACATAGTAAAGGCAATATACAGCAAGCCTATAGCCAACATCAAACTCAATGGAGAGAAGCTTAAATCAATCTCACTGAAATCAGGGACAAGACAAGGCTGCCCACTCTCTCCCTACCTCTTCAACATAGTACTTGAAGTCCTAGCCAGAGCAATAAGACAAGTAAAGGAGATCAAGGGGATACAGATACAGTGTCACTATTTGCAGATGATATGATAGTATATATGAGCGACCCCAAGAATTCAACCAGAGAACTCCTCCAGTTGATAAACACCTTCAGCAAAGTGGCAGGATACAAAATCAACTCAAAAAAATCAGAAGCCCTCCTGTATACCAAAGACAAAATGGCCGAGAAAGAAATTAGGGAAACAACACCCTTCACAATAGCCACTAACCACATAAAGTACCTTGGGGTGACACTAACCAAGCAAGTGAAAGACCTGTTTGAGAAAAACTTCAAGTCTCTGAAGAAAGAAATTGAAGAAGATCTCAGAAGATGGAAAGATCTCCCGTGCTCATGGATTGGTAGGATTAACATTGTGAAAATGGCCATCCTGCCAAAAGCAATCTACAGATTCAATGCAATTCCCATCAAAATACCAACTCAATTCTTTACAGACCTTGAAAAAAAGATTCTCAGCTTCATATGGAGAAACAAAAAACCCAGAATCTCCAAAACAATCCTGTACAACAACAGATCATCTGGAGGTATCTCCATCCCCGATCTCAAGTTGTATGTACTACAGAGCAATAGTAATAAAAACTGCATGGTATTGGCATAAAAACAGAAAGGAGGATCAATGGAACCGCATAGAAGACCCAGAAATAAACCCACACACCTATGAATACTCAATTTTTGACAAAGAAGCCAAAACCATTCAATGGAAAAAAGACAGCATCTTCAACAAATGGTGCTGGTCCAACTGGATGTCCACATGCAGAAAAATGAAAATAGATCTATATTTATCACCCTGCACAAAACTAAAGTCCAAGTGGATCAAAGACCTCAACATAAAACCAGATACTCTAAATCTGTTAGAAGAAAAAGTGGGGAACAGCCTAGAACTCATTGGCACAGGAGACAACTTCCTGAACAGAACACCAACAGCACAGGCTCTAAGAGCAACAATCAATAAATGGGACCTCACGAAACTGAGAAGCTTCTGTAAAGCAAAGGACACCATCATCAAAACAAAACGCCTGCCTACAGATTGGGAAAGAATCTTCACTAACCCTTTATCTGACAGAGGACTAATATCGAGTATATACAAAGAACTAAAGAAGCTGAAAAGCAGCAAACCAAGTAATCCAATTAAAAAATGGGGAACAGAGCTAAACAGAGAATTCTCGACAGAGGAATATCGAATAGCAGAGAAACACTTAAAGAACTGCTCATCCTCATTAGCCATCAGGGAAATGCAAATCAAAATGACCCTGAGATATCACCTTACACCCATCAGAATGGCCAAAATGAAAAACTCAAGGGACAACACATGCTGGAGAGGTTGTGGAGAAAGGGGAACCCTCCTCCACTGCTGGTGGGAATGTAAACTGATACAACCACCCTGGAAATCTATCTGGCGCTTTCTAAGACAATTAGGAATAGTGCTTCCTCAAGACCCAGCTATACCACTGCTAGGTATATACCCAAAGTTTGCTCAAGTACACAAAAGAGATATTTGCTCAACCATGTTTATAGCTGCTTTATTTGTAATAGCCAGAACCTGGAAACAACCCAGATGTCCATCAATGGAGGAATGGGTACAGAAATTGTGGTATTTTTACACAATGGAATACTACTCAGCAATCAAAAAGGAGGAAATCATGAAATTTGCAGGCAAATGGTGGGACCTAGAAAAGATCATCCTGAGTGAAATATCCCAGAAGGAGAAAGACAAACACGGTATACACTCACTTATATAGACCTATAAGATATGATAAACCTAATGAAATCTATACACCTAAAAAAGATAATCAAGAGAGCGGACATGGGGTATGATTATCAATCCTTGTTTTGAAAGACAGATGGGATGCACATTAAACATTGACAGGAGTCTACTGAGCGCATTTGAAAAACTCTAACTAGCAGTGTTTTCAAAGCAAAGACTCATGACCAAACCTTTGGCAGAGTACAGGGAATCATAAGAAAGAAGGGGAGTTAGTATGATGAGGAAAGGATAGGAGTTCCACAAGGACCAAACATATCTGGGCACAGGGTCTTTTCTGAGACTGACATGCAACCAAGGACCATGTATGAATGTAACCTAGAACCTCTGCTCAGATGTAGCCTGTGGTAACTCAGTAACCAATTGGTTTCCCATAGTGAGGGGAACAAGGACTATTTCTAACAGGAACTCAATGACTGGCTCTTTGGCCTCCCCACCCCCCAAGGGAGGAGCAGTCCTGTTAGGCCACAGAGGAGAGCTTTGCAGCCAGTCCTGAAGATACCTGATAAAACAGGATCAGATGAATGGGGAGGAGGTTCCCCCTATCAGTGGACTTGGCAAGGGGCACGGTGGAGATGAGGGAGGGAGGGAGGGACTGGGAGGGAATGAGGGATCGGGACACGGCTGGGATACAGAGTTAATAAAATGTAACTGATAAGAAAAAAATAAAATTAAATTAAAAAAATACATGAACTACAAAAAAAAAAAAAAAAAGAAAAAAAAGAAAACCCAAGTCTTCAAGCATTCTACCCCTAAGCAGAATTCCCAACTTTAATTTATTTCAGTGTTAAGTTAATGCAAAGGATATACTGTTTGGGACTGTAAACTGTAACTCATCATAATTAGATCCAAACACATCTTTATTGATCTCAATAGGGGCCATTATAAATGACACCATTGTAGTATAAGAATTAAGCTTCAGAATTTGATGAACTCTTGAAAGCATTTTCCATATCCTGCTGGTTGTAGAAGCACTTTCCCTTCGAAATGTCAATATGCTTGAGAATGCAGTCTACTTATGGGTGAGTGGAAAGGTAAATGTGGCAAATGAGGCAAATGCACAATATGTTCCGTCTTCAGTGGCCATTGTTTGATGTGGAGTGAGTTCATAGTGGAGAACTAGCTCTCCACTCTTAGCTTCAGGTGTTGACATTTACAGTGTTTGAGCCTGCTTCTCAGATACAATGGTTTCACTAGGATCCAAACACACAGTGTTGATCAGACTAGGAGCAGACACCAAGCAGAGACGTGGCCATTGCATATGAAATTGTTTTGGGGATGTGCTAATGGGCTTCTTGTCAGTCCAGCGTGGGAGGCTACCACAGATCTTTCAGTCCTGTATGCTTCTCATCTCAGTCACATTCTGACTGATAAATGGCTCATTGTTGTGTAGAGCAAAAGAGGAAGACCGTGTTTCTGGTCGGCTCAGGAAGCTCCCACTAATGGAGCTTTCTAATCTTTCCCCTTTGAAATAAATGCTGAATGATCATTTAACATTCCATATTGAACTCTTGACAACTCCTCCTGTTGCTGTAAGAGGGTCAGCTTCCATCATTTCTCTCAGTCCATTACTGTCAACCTCCCATGGCTGGCCACTGAGCCAAATACTTTGTTGATGTCCTGAGATGGCTCTGCTAGTCTAACTGTTTCGAACTTGAATAAGAAAATCACTGAAGCTGAGTGTGGTGTCATGTGTTTTTAATCCCAGCTCTTGGGAGGCAGAGGCAGGTGGATCTCTGTGAGTTTGAGGCTAGCCTGGTCTACAAAGCTAGTTCCAGGACACCCAAGAAAAACCTGTCTTGAAAAACCAAAACCAAAACAAAACTAAACAAAAATCTAAAAATAAACAAAAACAAAAAAAAATCACTCAAATTCTCATTTTCTCTAGTATCATTTCAATAATATGAACACCAAGAGATAAGCCATGAGCAAATTCCATGAAGCTATAAATATGCATCAAATGACCATATTTAGTAAGTATGTATTCTCATATGAAATGATAAGTTTCAACAAGGCAAAAACTGTAATTACATTTGCCCAATCTAATATTCAAAGTAACTGAGGCAAAGCCTGGAATCCTGAGACCTGGAATCCATGAATTCTCGCAGGCAGAAAGGTAGGCGGAATGTGAGTGACACTTCTGACACCATGACTTCCGATGTTAAGTTCATAAGAAAGATACTTTACACAATTTTAGTTTAGAACCCATGATGGTTTAGAATGGAGGTTGGCTCAAAGACCAACTGGCTGACAGTGTCAGGCTTTGCATGCCTTCTGGTAAATGCTGAACTCTTTAGCAAACAATGCACAAAAAAAGGTATAAGGAATTAGTGGTCAAAATTTATTGGTAAATACAGGAAGCTGCATGTGACCATGATCTGACTTTTGATCTAGAAAAATGTGGAAATAACCAGGAAATGTTTTATTTGATTTCTCACTTATGGTGACAAATCACACATTTTTACCAAAGACTTACAAATCAATCATGTAAGGAATGACAGAGAGATAATATCATGACATATAATGAGTGGCTGTATCCATGAGAATAAAGATAGACTTAATTTTCACATTGTTTGAAGTGGAGTCTTGCTGTGTACTCAAGGATGACTTTGAACTTCCTGTCCTCTGGCATCAGATTCCCAAGGTCTGTAATTATAGCCATGAGTCACCAAGCCTAACAGAAAACACAGCTTCATAAACAACTATTTCTTTAAAATTCAGTAAAAGTAAAATAGCACTGTTTTCTGCACAATGGAAAAGTTCAGGCTTGATCTGAGGCTAGAAAAGCTTTGCTTTGCATCTTACTTCATTTGTAGTCTAAGAGTGTACCATCTCCTTTAGTTCATCTCACTGTCTGTACAATTGCCAACGTCATGAAAGTGTTATTCACTGCAAATGAGAGAACTCCTAGAATTTCTGGAATATAGTTTCCATACTCCAACAATTTACAGGAAATTATCCACTTGTTGGGAAACTTAAATTTTAACAGAGAATGTTGAAACAATAGTATTGTTGTCATCTTATAAAATCACTGGTATTAAATGAGATAATGTGTAGGTCACCCCCTGGCATGACCCCTGTGAGGGTTTGGATACTATTAGCCACTTCTGTGTGTCTGTTATTACTATGAAGAGGAATGCATGGGGCAGCAGCGTCCATGAGGGATTCCATATGGCCAGCACTGGAACAAAACAAATGATCTTACTTGGTGACTCAGCAATGCATTTGAATCAAGGAAAGAGGACACACAGGGAAATGGCATCTGATATGTCAACCACAGATGCAATGATAAGCGATTGTGGCAGCCAGAGAATCAGAGGGTTCACATCTGAGTGGGCAAGGGTGTGCTCGTGACCCTGTCTAGAGTACTCAAACATTTCTTATGCAGAAACAACTCTGCACCCCCCCCCCAAAATCAATAGCTTTGCTGAGGCCCTGTGAGGGGTGAGCTGACTGAGAGGCAGAATTCAGTTCCTGCTAAGGTTGCTTTGGGCCATGCAGATGAAAGGAATCCCCAAAACCTAGTGAAGTTTATCCCCAGGAGGAGGCCAGGTGCTTGCTTTACTGTAAATATTTGTACCAAATTCATTCTCCAACAAAAGCCTGGCCTTAGATCTCATTTTCTTTGTCATCCAAAGCTGTTTTAGCACCAATTGTGGGCCAGGCACTGTGTAGGGACTGACACAGCTCAATAAGGAAAATGGATAAAGAGATTTATCACATATTTATGGGGTTCTGTTTGTTTGGGGGAAAGTATTTTTAAGACTGAGTTAAGAATGCATTATCTAAACAAAGTTAATATTTCCCTTGGAGGAACAAAGTCATTTCTTACCTAATTATCACTGTGGTTCCCTAAATAAAGATATTAAGCAGAGAATGCCTCACATCATTAAGAAGCACCCTGAGCACACACAGCTGCCATTAGCTGAGAGCCACTCTGTAAATGGCCTTTTCCTCTTACCGGAAATATGATTTTGTTTTAGAGAACACAGCGATAACAGGACATTTACTTAAATCAAATCAGACCTTTAAAAACAAAGCCCCGTTGGTCAAAGTTTGTTTTCTGAAATTTTCAAAGCCCAAAAGGAAAGAAAATAAACAGTCATGAGGCAGAAAGCTTGTTTGACCTTTACTCCCTAACAGTGATAAAAACACGGGTTCTTTTGTAATGAGGCAGACACAGGCTACGTTTCAAGATTTGTTATTTCTGTATTTCTGTGCTGACAGGTTCAAACTGAGTTTTAAAATGTGACACTCGTTCCTACTAGTTTTAAGCCCCGAGGATAAAGAGCTGGTGCGTGCAGAACAGCTGGAGCTAATTAGAATCCAAACTTCTGACTCCACTTGATCCAAATTCCCCATCTGTCTGGAGTCATTTCACCATAAATAGTGCAAACTCTCACTTCCAGTCAATACCAGAAACCCCTGATAGTGCTGTTACGCAGGCTCACTGATGTTTCTGTGGATCGTCTTAGCAACTGAGGAGTGACACTGGAGGCTGACACTGGCCTCCGAACACATGTGCACCTGTGTGCCCATGCACCATCACACACATGAACCCATACATGAAATTGTGGTGCTGAATTTAAGAACATAGTTTTCTTTAGCTCTGCCCACTTCTTCCCTCCAGTATAACAGTGCTTCATGACTTGTGGGGAGCGTGTGGAACCCTGGCACTCCTCTTCACATCATGCCCTGTGGCTTTAGAAGACTGATAGAACCAGGAACATTGTCCAGGTAAAGTTGAGCATTCATGACAAAGTACTCGATCTTGGAAACTGAGGCTGAGGGCCAAGGAAGTGTGCTCAGTGCCCAGGCCAACTGGAGGAGGAAGTCCAGCAGGGGAAAAGAGCATCCTGATGGGTTTCCAGGCTCACTTCTTACATGATGTGAGTTTGTTGTTCAACCAGAGGGTGAAGAGAAAAAAGATTATTTACTCCAGACAATCCCTAGAATCATTTTTGGAATTTATGACCCTGCACACTTATGCATTAGGTTTAGAACCTTGTTGATGTGGGTGTCACTTTGAGCCTGTTCACAGAGGCACGGCCTTTCAGCAGTTACACAGGCACGGCTTAACTGCTGGAATTTACAAGCATGTTTCATTGAGTATAAAGTCACCACCAGTTTGCTTTTGGAACTCCATGGCAAGCCTCATTCACCGCTCTCTGGCACACATCTGCCTGGATCCTTAAGACAGCTTCTTCTGATATGAATCTGTGGGTCATCAGAGGTACATTTTAACCCTCAGGACCCAAGTTGTAAAATTGTTCTTCTGAGAATAATCCTGAATAACTCTGAATAAACCTGTGTAAACCCTACTATGATTCGTAACTCATAATATGAAATTTGTTTTCTGTATGTACAGAGCATACTAGATATTATTATTTTCAATAATCTCATGTTTGATTAGTAAAATATAGCACTTTAATTTAATTTGTATTAATTAAAACAGCACAGGACACTTTTCACATGTTTCTTGGACATGTACACATATAAATGTGTGGATATAGAAAAAGTGAACTGAGGAAGTGGAAATTTGGGTTTCATACAAAAAGGTAATAGTAGAAACTGGGTGGCTGAGATATACCATATACCGTGGAGAGTGCAAGAGATACAGTGGAACATTTTTAAACGGCTCCCTGGGTGATAAACAGGAATGGACATGTTCAAAGCAGCAGTAAAGAGGGACTGTGCCTGGCCTCAGTTTGTAGAGTACTTGAGCGACATGTAAACTTCTGGGTCTGATCCCCAGTGCCATGTAAACAGTGGCCCTCACTCTCAGGAGCTGGAGGAAGGAGTCTCAGGAATTTAAGACCATCCTCAGTTACATCAGGGTCTAAGACATTAGCTACACAAGACCCTTCTGAAAACAAAACAAACCTGGGAAAATACGCGTAGGAAAACAGATGGAGGGACAGCCAGGCATTTGTCCGTGTGCATCAGGGTCTTCAGTGGGGACCCAGGTCACCCTCCCTGACTGCATCGTTGCCAAGGTGGACACTGAGCCTTGAATGCTCCACTCCAGGTCTTTTCTAGTCAGAGGAAGCAGAATAAAATCCAAACCTCCAATCTCACTCTAGTGCTGGCTGGCTGCAGTTTACAAAGCCAAGCAAATTCCATTTGACTCCTGAACGAATTTACCTTCTCTAAAACACAGTGTTGTCATCTTTACAGGAGAGGATGAGGCTGAATAAACAGAACTCTTTGCTCTCATAAAGGATATTGTGTTCCATATGCACAAAGTTTCATGGTCAAGTTCTGCTCTTAGAGAAACAGTGATGTTAATTTAAGATCAAGATTTGTGCTTTCCTGCCTGTGTAGCTTTAGACCGTTGAATCACTTCCTTCTACCCTGTAGTCAGGTGATTCAGAAACCAATCTTTCTTTTTGGCCCTAAATTGAATTTTCTGAACAAAACTATTTCTTGGCCAAGGTGATTTATAAGATATTTTAGAGCCAAAAGCATTCTAAGAAAGTCATAAACATCTGTGAATGGGGATGGTGCCAGCTGACTGCATATTTTTCTATCTCAAGAAAAACCTGTGGGATATGTTAAATGCCATTTTTCATTAGAATGGAAAGGCCCTCCATTGCTTTTCCACATAGATATAAAAACTTCGTGTATACACCTTTATTTGTGAATATGTATATATATATATATATATATATATATATATATATATATATATGTGTGTGTGTGTGTGTGTGTGTGTGTGTGTATATTCATATATGTATACATATGTATGGCTTATATTTTTAATTAACTTGATATAATTTATTTATTTTATGTAGATGTGTGGGTGCACATGCACAAATGGGTTCATGTACACGTGGAGGCCAGTCAGCCCTGGACAGATTCCTTAACAGCTGCCTCTCTTGGTTTTTGACACAAGGCTGTTAGGGAGCTCAGCACTTCGGCTGCTCTGGACAGCCCCCGGGAGCCTCGGATTCACTCTCCTCAGCACCAAGACTGCAGCTGAAAAACTGAGATCAGGTCTCCACTGTTGCACAGCACAAACTTTACAGATGATCACGTCTACATACTTTGCAGATAATACTTGAGGGAGCCGTGGCATAAAAATCTGGCTTTAATTTTTAAAGTATATTCATTTTAGTGTGTGTAAACATACTTTTTATACGTTTGTGCATGCGAGTGTGTGTGTTTGTACTCATATCTGTGTATGTGTGTATGTGTTTGTGCATCTTATGCACGTGTGTGCATATGTGTGTGCACATATGTATGTGTGCGCATGTGTGTGTGTGTGTGTGTGTGTGCTGTGCAAGCACATAAAGATCAGAGCACAACTTTCAGGGGTCAGTTCTCTCCTGCCACCCATCTGGAAAAGGCATCGAAGTGGTCAGGCCTATAAGCAAGCAGCTCTCCTCTCTGAGCCGTGTAGCCAGCCCCACAGACTCACTTTCCTGGAGGTAGATCTGTGCACACAGGGTTCTGGTCCTGGGTGTCCACACCACTAAGACACACACATTTGTGTTTGCAGATAAGGTGTGATCACTGTATGCTCCTTCTGACATTCAGGCCCTGTCCTTGGGTTTCATTCCTTCCTGGAAACAGTGTACAGGGAATGAGGAACACACGGCAGAGAGCTCAATAGCATTGAGGAAAATGGCAACAGGCATTTACAGTAGCAGCCCAGGAACAAAGCCCGCATGCATGACCTGAGTGTCCGCTGGATCCAGACAAGCAAATGTGGGGATGCGTCCCTCTCTGGTGCAGTTCCTGTGTGTTCAGGGCACTCTCGCAGGAGCAGATTCTTGAAACTTGTCCCCAAAGCTAGGCTAACGGGCAATAGCTGGAAAAGACAAGGCGACTTTGTGGGAACACTGAAGCTGAGCAAAGCATCAGGGCACCAGCATCTGAGCATCAGTTCTGAAGACAGAACTGGCTCAGAAAGGCAGTCCTTTACCGTAGATTTGAGGCTGGATAAAGCTCTCGAGGAGCGAACTCAGCCAAAAGCAGCTGAACGCAACGGCTTAAGGTAGAGAATTCTGTTTACTTTGCGTTTGTTCCATAAACTATTCTCTTGTGGTGTCTTCTTCAATGACACTAACAGGACATGGCTAAAACCAACATATTTTGAAAGTAACAATTATTTTTGCATGATTGACCATTATAGCTATTGCTAACTAGTGCCTTAATGAAACCAGGCAAGACTGTTTCTATAATAATTGTTAGTAATACAATTGAAATTAATAAATAAAATATTATATAGTAATAATGCATAATAAAATTATATAATAATAATAGTTAATAAAATATCAGTGTATCAGTGACCATGTTATAAACTCAAAAATCATTTCAATTGTCTAGAAACTTGTTTCTTTTGCCATCAAAAGCTGTTGATTCCTTTCGGAAAGTGTGTGTCCTCTCCATGATGCAGCTGTAGCCAGGGAGCCTTCTCACAGGGAGCTCCCCCCCCACACACACACCATCAGTGATAAGCAGCCTAGTTCTGTGAT
>NW_026594822.1:0-11361 GCF_907164565.1 Psammomys obesus
TGTTTTATTTTCCTGATTCAGGAACAGAAGAAATGTCTTGGGGGGGGGTATCCTGCCTCCCTCAGGTGAGTGGAATCACTAACCTGAGGAAAAACCAGTGACATGCAGTGCTCTAGATGGAAGTGGTTAAATGCTGGTACCTGAACACCCAGCTGCAGCTTGAACAAAGCTACTAATCATAGGATCAATGCATGTGTTGATACAGAGCATGTAAGTTGCAATGCTAGGTGCAGGGCAATGTGGAAGGCTCTGAGCTACCTGGGCCAGCAGGTGGCTGCAGAGGCGTGAAGGGCACAAGCCTTACACAAGCCATGGAAAGTGGGCCTATGTCTTACTGCAGCATGAGAACCCTACAGCTAACATTTGGTAAAGAGATGCCATTGGAAAATGGATTGGTAATTGAGTACCTAAAACATTAACTCTATAGACTCTATAGAAACTTATACACTTTTGTTTCGCTGTCATTTTTGAGAACTTTGTGCATCAGTGTTGTATCTGCACCATTTCTGTCCTACCCCCTGGCTCCTCCCAGGCTCCCAACTCCTTCTCCACTCCACTTTTTAAAAATGTCTAATCCATAGAACAAACCAGACTAGAACGGGTTTAAGTTCAAAGTATGAGAAATGAGGGGTAAGCAGTACTCTGATCATTTCTAAAGCCCTTCCCATAGAAACTAGTAAGCCTGTTGATTACCTTAGATAAAAAGTTAATAAAATACAAATGTGTAATAAAACAGGGTGAGCTAAGAACCATGCTGAGGACTGATTTCTAAGGGAATTAATCAAAAGTGAGAGAAGCCGTCAAGCCACTTAATGAAGGCTGAGAAGGAAAAGAAACCCTAGGTGCAGCTGGGATTCCGAAGGTCTGAGCCTGCCCTGAGGACATCTTGAGAATCTGTGCCGAGGCTGAAGTGGTAGATTTCTAAAGATCTCATTTTATAAACAGCTGTAAAGAGAGGACTGTGCAGATTCCACGTCAGGGCAGGCTCTGGGCTCCTTTCCTGAATGACTGAAATTCAGATGTACGTGAGAGAGCTTGAGACAGCAAACACAAATTGATGGGTAAAAGCATGGTAGCTCTTCAGGACTGAGTCACCTGAGGAAGACAGGAGGCAGGCACACTACAGATCCATCTGTTTCAATGTGAAAAGCAGAGACTGATATCTAGACGTTAGCCAGCATGTTGGTACAGTAATGAAGGAAAATCATGATCAGGTTGGTGTTATCATAGGAGCTGAACACTGCTTTATGTTATTGATCAAAGGAAAATGCATTGGAGATTTTAACAAATTCAATGGAGAAACTGGTGATGTTCCATATATAATAAACTCGTGAAATATAAACAGAAAGAAACATTCAAAAGAATTACATCAAATTGTTATTTTTAATATCCAAATTTAGAGAGTTTTGCTTTCACATCAAGAAAACAAAGAACTGTCCATCATTTTTAGATTCAGCATTTCAGTGGGATTTCTCAACAAAAAAGACAAGTAAAGAAAGCGCACACTGCTTTGTTCATGTCCCTGCAGAATGCACTTCACATGTAAGCACCATGTGGTGCGCTGGGTGAAGGGCATTTGGGGGAATGATCACAGCCTCAACACACCCATGGGAGTCCCAGCCTCTTCCTACACAGGGAACATAGCCAAATCTTTTGTGGAAATAAGTAAAAATGGTTAAAAGCTACAGTTCTGAATTAAAATATTAATGCTAAAATGAGCAATTGTTGTCAAAATAAGCTGCAAATTAAATGCTTTAAGTAAGGTCTCAGCAAGGATTTTTGTTAAGCTTGTCCAACTGCCTTTAAAAGTAACACTGAGAAGGAAGAACTGTGGACTGAAGCCAGGTGCAGCCTTCTTGACTGAGGGGGTCCCAGGCTGTGTGTAAACTACACTTGATGGTAAAAGCCGATATTCCCAGCACTTGGGAGGGAGAGAAGGCCATCCCTGGGTACACCACAAGTTTGAGGCCACACTGGGCTGTATAAAGCCTTGTTTCAAAAATAGTCAAAATAAAACAAAACAAAAACTTAGCAGGCAAGAATTTCAACAGAAACCTAAATTGGAGTTAGCTTGATTTACAAACCCTTCACACAGTTTGCAGAATGATATTTATCACATACTCTCTGGTCCCTGTTTCTACCCCAGTTAACTTCTAAAATGGTTTCTCTTGAGAGACAAAAGAGTCCCTTACTGGTGTGGACCTTTGCTCTTTGTCCTTCAGGGTCCCCTCACCCTGCTCTTCTTCATCTGGCGTTCAGCCTGATATGGCACTCTGTCCTTGGAGGACTTCTAAAAACTCCTTTGGCTAGATAAGCCACTTTATATATTTCCCCGTTATGCTGTGCTCTCAGCGCTGTGCACAGCACTCAGTAAATAGCTCTCCAGTGAAATATGGAAACAATAAGGCCAAAGAGGCTCCTTCCTGGCAGTAGGTTCAGAGGGGAATAAACCTGCCATGCAGGCTCAGTGTGGACTCAACACTGAGCCCTTTGATGTGGCCATTGTGTAAGACTTGCTGTGGGTAGACTGACAGCCAGTGAGTGAGGGCTGTTATTAAATGTGTTGATTCTCAGTCACTCAGAAGGTGTTCATGTGTGGCATTTAACACATTTGAATAAACCTTCACTATTTCCTGCATTATACTCATTTCATTATAGAATAAATCACATTCTTGCCATACCATGTAATTGACAAATGAAATTCATGCTGCGCTTCAGAGTGATATACTAAAGAGGAAAGCCTTCAATGCGAGGGTTCATTTTGCCAATGTCACAGCCCCTCAGTGTTTCAGGTACATATGCAAAATTCATCTGGCTTATACTTCCCCTATCTCCTCCTGATTATTTCCAGCTTGATATAAATAACTTCCTTGTCTTTCTTTACAGTGTAAATATAATAATGCATACATTTTCCTCACTTGTTAACATAAACTGTTTTAGAAGTGTGTGCATAATTTCATTACTGAGCTTTATATTTTGACTATCATGCCCATGTTTGCACTCTGAGAAGTGTCTGTTAGAACCTGATCCCACCCATGTCGAAACAGAAGTTGTGAGGGTGATTTTCAAGTTGACTTAAATAGATAAAGCTATAATCCAATTTCCCATTGCCAGTAAATCACATTAGCATTTTCTATTACATTTGATAAGGCAAATGTTGATTTTTTTAATAATCCTTCTTTCTTCACATCTCTAGTCTCCAACTAACAAGATGTTAATATCACAGGATGCAAGACTGCATGCTGCACAGGTCTCCCTGGCTTTGTAGAGTGCCAGCAGTGTCTAAGTAAACATCAGTCAGTGAGGCCCAGCCCAGACAAGGAAGGATGAGACACACACTCTGTGAAACAGGTTTTTATTTAATTTATGTTAAATTATCAAATCCTAAATTAGTGAACAGCAAATGTGAACTCCCAAATAGGATCCTGTGAAAATACCCTTGTTTACAGGCGTCTTTTAAAATTATTGTAAGGGCTTGTTCCCCTGTGGCTATAAAATAAACACTGTGACTTCACATAGTACCCAGTAGTCCAAGAGAAGAGCAGACAGCAAATAAAGCCAGCATACAGCAAAAACTAAAATTCCATGCCATTAATTTAATAATAAGACATAATCATTTGAGAGTGGAATGGGTTCTATTTAATTGATCGCTAATCATTGAAAGGTGTGTGTTAGGATGAGGCTACCATGTGATGGAAGGTCACAAGTTTAGTTTACCCAGGGACCTTCCACAGTGCATCATGGGGAGGGGAGCTTTTCTGAGAGCAAGCTCGGCAGTCACCAGCAGCACTGGGGAGGCTGGTTTATGCCAGTCCCTCTCTGGATACATCATCTTACGAATCTTTGCAGAGTCTCCAGAAGAAACTCTCATCTCCACCTCCTGGCTGAAGGGAATGAAGTTCTGAGAGCTGAAGTAGCAGTACAGTCAGACCACGTAAAGCAGGTGCTGTGTGTGGACAGAAAGGGCAAGTCTTGAAAGATGCAAATGCAGACGTCGCTAATTGGGACTCATTAGGTGTCTGGCAGCCATGATGTTCCTTGTCACCAACAGTAGCTTGCTGAGAACACCCTCCTTTCTGAGGTATTTTCGAAAGCCTCTTCTCTCCCTCATGACTGACACATGTAAAATCTCTTACACTTTTGTCTGTGTTGTTAGCC
Organism: Psammomys obesus; assembly: GCF_907164565.1. Classification (NCBI taxonomy): domain Eukaryota; kingdom Metazoa; phylum Chordata; class Mammalia; order Rodentia; family Muridae; genus Psammomys; species Psammomys obesus. The sequence continues at coordinate 4,159 of NW_026594822.1, forward strand.
AGTTAGCTGTGCAGGGGAGATGCAGAGAGAATTTCACTGGCTGAAACCTAGCAGGGCCCTGCAGGGAGCAGAGCAGGGTTCCGGATTACAATGAGGTCAGGCAGTTGCTATTGCTCCTGCCCGCCAGCAATCCCCTCCTGGTATGGTTGCTGTTTTCACCAGGCATAGCTCACTCCTGCTTTGGGATTGAGAAAATAGAAGAGGAAGCTTTAAGGCCACTTTTTTTTTTAATCAGATGCCCAGCAGTATCTATTCGATATAAGGCTTACAGGACATTTATCACCCATATTTTCATAATTAGAAAACAAAACTTTTGAGAGCTAAAAATCTTTTGTCGTAACAAAATAACAAATATTTCTGCCTATAATTACCTATGGTGTGTGCAGAAGACATTCTAGGTAGCTTGGGACACTTATCTCAAGTAAGAAAATAAGAATCATTAAAATTTAGAACTGACAAAGCACATTAACCTATTTTAATTCTTGCAAAAATACTTCGTTAATCTTCCCTGTTTTATGAACAGAAGAACTCAACTCTATAAAGGCTTGGAACCATCCTAAACGAGCCAGCTGTTAGCCTCAGTGCTGAGACTAGGATGTGCTCCAGGAAACAAGAATTTACCTTCCTCATTCTACAAATTTAGGTCCAGTGGTGTCCTGGCTGTGTTTATTGTATCTGAGCTAGTTTCAGCTCAAACATTAGTGTTTTAGTGTTTTGTTTGGCTTGGTTTGGTTTGGTTTTGGTTTATTATTATTATTAATATTTAAGAACAGTAATTCGTGTTCAAACAGGAAGAGGGTTTGCACCTCTGTTCTTGCTGGCCAAAGGCTGAAATGCATGCTCTTTGCACCCCTGTTCTTGAAGGCCTGGTGCTGAATGCAAGCTTTGCAATGCTCCCACAGCTTGGCTCAGGACAGAAGGCATGATTTCTTTTAGGGACTCCTGGGCCTAGAATTCCAGAAATTCAAATGCAGATCAGGTGGGGTAGGGCTCATCCTGTAACTGGGTTCAATCATTTAATTTTGCCTAAAGACTTTGAGGTTCAGCGCTCCCACGTGTTAACTGGATGGACTAGACCCGCCTCTCTCCTTACAGTACAGGTGCTTGGGCACATGTAAATGGGCACTGCACAGACATACATGCATGGTCTTTGCACAGTCATACACACACAGTCATTGCACAGTCCCCTTCTATTCAGCTTTCCTTCCGTGAATTAAGAATGTTACATCATAGGGAAGACCACAAAGAACGCAAAACAAACTGCTTCCAAAAGGCTTATCTTGTATTCAGTGAAAACAGACAATGCTACATCTCTTGGTGTCATATTGATTCAGGTCTTGTTTGGACCGTCGTATTGTCAAGGTATCGAGCAATAAATACCGCACTGGAAAGAGCCCTGTGTGCCTGGCTTTCTCAATTCAACCCTACCTGCACATTGGTTTCTGACCCGTGGTTACACTGTGATGTATATTCTTGAAGTTGGCGCTAAGCTCCATGGAGCAGCACAAATGTAAGAGTCAAGAACCAAGTAGGCACCTGTTGATACGTAAGGAGCACGTGTGTCTGTGCAGTGGCTGCCCTCTGTGAAAACACAGAATCTGTTTATCAACTGGCCCAAGGACATTATGAAGAACTTACCACAAAGAAGTGTTCAAATAAACAGAAAACAGAAATAAATTTCCCTTTAAAATTAAAAATGAAATACAAATTCATAGTTGTTAAATGGACTTTAAAGTCTTTTGTGGAGCACCAGGAGGTTACCAGACTAAGAATACAACCAAAAAGTTGAATGGAGTAGAAGCAGGAGGCTGCTGCCAGAGAGTGGACTCTGGGCTGGCAGCCTTCACTCACAGCAGCAACCTCCCTTAGGACAGCGCCCACTCTGCTCTGGGAACAGCCAGCCTTCAGCACACATCCTTGAGGGAAGAAAGCAAAGCCTGTTTCTCCTTTCTCCTGCCAAGTAAGGATCCCTTGTCCTCCCATGAAGAGCAAGTGGTCATAGACCACCACATGCCACTAACATAGGGTAAAGAACTGTTCTAGACGCCACATTAACAAATATAAAGAATTTAACCTGGGCGTTTCATTTGGGTGTCACAATCTTAATGCATGATACTAAATTTTAACACAAGTAAAAATTTTTGTTAGTCTTTTGTCAAACACACTCTCAAGACACATTACTCCAAGCTAATGCTATAATGAACAAAATTTTAAATAAAAGATGTTTTATTTAAGAGCTTCTAGTGGTGTTCCTGGAATCCTTCCTTGGATTTAGATAGCTATCTCTCCATCCCAGACCTGAATATGTAAATCAGAATGTAAACTCTGATGTCCTGACTTCATTAAGTCCTCAAGTAATAATCTTAATTTTTCCATTTCTAAAATTGGGATAGTCATATTCTCACTTCTATTTCACAAACCCCAGTTTTATAGCATAGTGACACAGAAGTACTTAATTTATCACGGAGCTTCAGAAACTGGCTTCAACTGTTATCCTGGCTGTTTAGAATGAATTACTTAAAACACTCCAGGATGCACTTTTCAGCTGACTTGCAAGGGTCACATCAGAAACAGAGCCCCTCTCCCCTAGCCATAAAGAGCTTCATGGAATGCGTTTTGCATCCTTGGAGTCTGTTAAGCTTCTATTTACCTGGCACTTGGCTCAGCTAGTGGAAGCTGTGCCCTAAAGAGCCCAGGCTCATTCCCTTTGCTGTGGACTTCATTTATGGCCAGGCATGATAATGAATAGTTTGCAGTAGAAAGACACTGTGTGGTGATCTTGCAGGAGCTAATTGTGGATTAAGTATTTGTTAAGGCCTGCAGACAGATGCCTACAGAAGACTGCAAATGGATGTGTTAAATATGAGGTCATGAGGCATTTTTTATAGGCTCTTGTAGCTGGGAAATGATTAAACAGCCCCAGAAGCAAACTAAATCTCATAAAGGAATGTGTTTTACAACTCAATGTTAGAAAATCATTTAACATTATGTTTAAAAGAAAGATGAAATGAAGAGTTAAAACATCCCTCCTGAGGAACTCCTTTTAGTGAGTCAAACTCAAGTCACACCCAGAGCTCTAAATAAATTTGCATAACAAAAAAGACATTGTAACTCTGACCTCTTGGCAGTTCCAACAAAATTACACTTTAGGACACTGACTCTTTTACCTGTAGCTGATGATATTTGTAGTTTTGAGAGTCCAGAATGTCTTTCTCAAGACGGACACATGTACAATCTTCCATCACTAATTTGGGACATAATTTGTACATTTTATTTTCATTGTTGATTGGGTGCCTACAGTTAGGCTCTAAAAGGACAGGCTATTTCTAGCTTCATGGTGGGTCTTTTTTTCCTGTTCTTTATGATTAGAGTTAGACAATGGATCTCCCTTGAAGAGAGTTCTCAGCATGTGAAATAATTCTATTATGAGAATTATTTTGGTTTAAGAGCAATGATTTGAATGTAGATGAGTATTCTTAAAAGTAGTGTTGGAAACACTAACATTTTTTTCAGTGTGTTCAGAATAGGAAACTGGTATAAAAGATACAGCTGTTGCAGCGTCCCAGAGTGAAGATACTTAGGAAAACTAGTCTCCGGTGGACTCATTTGTGTGTTTTCTTGGGGAAGTGGTGTTATTGTTTCATGGAGTTGTAATGTGACAAGAAATAAGACCAATTTCTCTACTGTTGACTCATTGAAAACAAAACTTTCCTCCAATTCATCGTTTTATCTGAAACAGTCAGGGCATAGTATCAACTAAATAAGCACTTTCAATAGCTTGAAATGACAACCTTGTGTAGGAATTTGAACTCTCAAAGGCACCAGGGAACCAACTCATAGATGTTCAAAAGCAAAACTGCTAGAGTCACCATGATATCCTCCCAGAAGCCTACCCTGTAGGTCTCCAGCTTGTCTCAGAGATGTTCCTGCCCACAGTTTCTCTTCTCTCTGCAAGCACTCTGTCCTCCTGGCCCCACCCTCCCCACATCTGATCTCCACCCTCATTTCTCTCAGCATTCCCTCTCTTATCCTGTTTTGTCCTTTTACCACTTCAGCTGTCTAAAATTCTATTTCTCCTTCTGAGTGGGATTCAAACATCCTCCCTTGGCCCCTCCTTTTTACTTAGCTTCTTTGGGTCTGTGGATTTTAGTATGGTTATCCTGTACTATATGGCTAATATCTACTTATAACTGAGTTTATGCCATGTGTGTCTTTCAGGGTTTGGGTTACCATACTCAGGATGAACAATTCTAGTTCTTTCTATTTGCCTGCAAATTTTATGATTTTCTTGTTCTTAATAGCAAGTAGTATTCCATTGTGTAAATGTACCATTCTTTGGTTGAGAGACATCTGAGTTGTTTCCAGTTTCTGGCTATTATGAATAAAGCTGCTATGAACTTAGCTGAGCAAATCTTGTGTGGTAGATTATCTTTTGAGTGTATGACCAAAAGTGGTATAGCTGAGACCCTGAATACCAGGTATCATGGAGACTGAAGAGGCCACTCTCTGACTAGACAGGACTCCTAGTAGAGGGAGGGGAATACCAACTCACCCCCAAAACTTTTGAAATTTACTTTGCCTACAAGATGTGCAGAGATAAAAATAGGGTAGAGACTGAGAGAATATCCATCCAATGCCAGGCCCAACCAGAGTCCCACACCAAGAGAGAGAGCCAACCCCTGACACTATTAGAGACACTCTGTTATGCTTGCAGATAAAAGGCTAGCATAGCTATCCTGTGAGAGGCTCCACCCAGCAATAGACTGAAACAGGTGCTAAGATTCATAGTCAAACATTGAGCAGAGTTGAGGGAGCCTTGTAGAAGAGTTGGGGGAAGGATAGAAGGATGCAGAGGGGACAGGAGCTCTACAAGAAGACCAACAGGGCCAACTAACCTGTGCCCAGTGGGGTTTTTGGAGACTGAAGCACCAACCAAGAACCATGCATGGACTGGACATAGGCTCCCTACACATATGTACCTAATAGGCAGTTTGGTCTTCATGTGGGTTCTCTAGTAAGGAGAGCACGGACTTCTTTGACAAGGACTCAGTTGCCTGCTTTTCTATCACTTCTCCCTGGTGGGGCTGCCTTGCCAGGACACCGAGGAAGAAGACACACTCTGTCCTGATGTGACTTGATGTGTTGAGATGGGTTTGTGGGAGCGGTCCACTTTTCTGAGAGGGAAGAAGAAGGAAGGGTGGGGCTAGGAGGAGAGGAGGGAAAGGGGCTATGATTGGCATATAAAGTAAATTAATTAATTAATTTCTTTTAAAAAAGCAAAAGTAAGACAGCCTTTGCCAAGACTCAGCATGGAATTCAAGCTCCTGGAAGACACATTGTAAGGGGCACAATTCAATCGCTCAGAATAAGTTGTCAAAAAAACAAAGGTTTTAAAAATGATGACCAGTCTCCAAATAAATGAGGTTCTTTTATGAACAAAGAATAAATGTCTGTTTAGTTCCAAAGACAAGTTAGGACCAAGAACACAGCCTTAATGGAGAACAATGAAGTTCAACCTAAGAGGAAAAGAATGTTCTAAATTAGACTTGTCCCACACTGGAGCAGGCTGTACTCCAGGGCTGAGGACCGCTTCTCTGCAGGTTTTCATGGGGAGCTAAAGGTGACTTCCTCTCAGGAAAATCACTTTGGAAACCTTGTGTCTGTCACCACACCTCCCTGGGGTGAGTCAGGCCTGGACCCTAAGAAGCCTCTTAGGGTGGTTGCAGCTTTGTCCACCGGCCTCTGCTTAACCTACACATCTGCTCCGCTTGCTCACAAACTCCCTATAATTCTTCATTGATGGCAAGTCCACTGAGCTAAAAGTGTAACTGAACTTGCGTGCATTTTTGCCTCCAGATAGTCAAGATGTATAAAAATCATACTTGAAGGAAAGCATAAGCTTAGAAAAATTAGTTTTCTTATTACAGAATACTGTGCTAAGTGGCCTGCATTTGTCACATGAAAGCCCACTTTAAAGTGTTTAATATGTTTTCATGAATGATTTAACTTTCAAATAGCTTTGGTAAATATTTGATATGCTGTTATTAAATTTTCTTTTGCTGACCTAACCTTTGACAGTTATTTTACTTTGGCCTGATATTGTTGGATTTAAGTCATTTCCACATTGGGTAGTTATTCCAAAGAAGGGTTTGATAGAAAATGTGTGTTTATACTATCTTATTAAAGGTTATCTATCCTAGAAACTTACGCTTTTCTAGATAAAGGAAGTCCAAATGGCAGGCCACTGTTCTGTAGCAATAATAGGATCAGCCTAGACAGACCGAGGCAAGGCAAGTGTCAGAAACACAAAGAGATACTGTGTACAATAAACCCAAGCCTTGCCGCGGAGATAGGATCGGGTTTTTTTTGTTCCCTAAGAGGCTAAATAACACAGGCGAGGTTTTGATATATAGAAGAAAAGGAAGTTGACAAATTCTCACAAAGTTTCATTTAAAACATATAAAAAGGAAATTTAGTAGATTTAATACTTTTAAATCAACTGTACATGCTATTTTCTTATGTTTAGAGTATCAGGAAAACCTGAAAATACATTGACATTGTGTCCAATGAAGATTCTAGCTGAATTATTGATCTAATTTTGAAATAAAAATGTGTTTTGGGTTTTTTCCATTAGCCTGAGGCTGGCACTCATTTATGTGATTTAATCTTGGGAGCTGATGCTAAGACTCCTAAACATTTTTAGGAGTGCTAATTTTTTGCAGAATTAGCATACTATGCAATGCGTTTTGTACATTTTATAAAGTAGTGGATCTAACACAATCTACCTTCTTTCTTCTTTAAATTCCGATAGGAAGTATAAAGAAAGTCACATGTAACAGGAAGGCGGGAATTATTAGAATCCCAGTAAGAAAAGGAAGGCACAGCAAGCTGGAACTCACAGATAAATCTTACGTAAAATAAAAAATAAAGTTAATGTAGAAAATTGTCGGGTAGTAAACCCTAGAAGGGGACTCCCTTTTCACAGTTGAGAAGCATCACACACCACCCTGAGCCCTCTGCAGATGGTGATAATGATGGACGTTTCCAGACCTGTGGTGATTCCGGGGCTTGCTCACTGAACAGATGAAAACCAAGCTTAGTCTAAGAGAACACTCTTTGTCAAGATTCTGGCAATATTTCAGTCATATCAACTAAGTCTCCTTCCTTCCTTCCTTCCTTCCTTCCTTCCTTCCTTCCTTCCTT
>NW_026594823.1:0-22580 GCF_907164565.1 Psammomys obesus
TCCTTGTGGCAGTTTGATACCTACTAGGGTTTGGTGGAACCCCCCCCCATCTCTCCCATTCTGCATCTCCCTCCCTGAAGCCAGATTCATGCAGGGCAGAGAAATTATTCCTGGCATCTGTGTGGCCTGAAGAATGAGCTTTTCTGTGCCTGTTATCTACTTCTATGGAAAACTGGTGGCAGGAGAGCCCCTCACCCCTGGCCAAGGTCACTGAAGCTGAGCAGCCGTGTGCTGTGGACTGGTTGGTGAGCCCTGTCCTCCAAAGTCTCAGGCCCCTCTCAGAAGCGTTATGACAGAAAGAGAACATTCAGGAATACTAGTACCCCAAGGAGGACCCAGTGCCCTCCCCAAAAAGAGAGAGCTGGGCTACACTGAGCTTCCAGAGACACAGGCAGGTTCTTCGTCAACCAAATGGCACACATCCAATTAGAGTGCAGACTACCACCCATAGGCTTTCACTGCCTTGTGAGGTCATTTTGAATCAGACCTTGGAACTAGGACTTATGGTTCAGTCCTTTCATCCCAGTTACTCAGGAGACTAAGACAGAAGGGTCACAAGTTCAAATCCAGCTCGGGTACAGAGCAAGTTCAAGGAAAGCCTGGCAACTTAATGAGAGTCTGTCACAGAATAAAATATAAAAAGAAGTCTGAGGATATAACTCAGCAATAGAGCACCTGCCTAGAATCCCCCAATGAGAGGCTGGGGTGTGGCTCAGTGGTAGAGCCCCTGCCTAGAATCTCCCAGTGAAGGACTGGGGGTGTGGCTCAGTGGTAGAGCACCTGCCTAGAATTCCCCAGTGAGGGGCTGGGGTGTGGCTCAGTGGTAGAGCACCTGCCTAGCCATGTTTCACAAACAAAACACAGAAAGAAATATAATTGTCTAGTAAAAAACAAAACAAAACAAAACTCAAGCAACTGTGATGTGTAATGGGTCAGGCCTCAGCCCAAGCAGGCATCCGGATGCTGGCTCATACCACCCACAGTGAATCTCAAAACACCATGATGCATGCACAAAGGAGGTCTCACACCCATGTGGGATTCTGGAATGAAGAAAACCAACTAACCCAGACATCACCGGAGCGGGTGTGTGGAAGGGGTGGTGACCAGGAAGGGTCACCGGGAGACCTTCAAGTGGCACGTGTGCTTTGCCCGGACAGGTTCTGTCAAATCCTGTTCAACAGTATCCTTGAGATCTGAGCACTGGCAAGTCTAAAGTGGACATGATGAGAATCCCTTCAGGCCTCGTAAAACTAATCAGGATGTCAGGAGCTGGGAGGCAGCGCCCTTTCTGGGAGCATTTGGTGGGGACCCTTCTGGACGCTGGTCATGTTTTCATTCCTGGCCAAGCTTTGGTTCCCTTAACAGGCAGCCTTGGTGGCAGAAACTGAGCTGAGTGTTTGGGTCATGTGCATGAGATACTTGGGGAAATGTCCCAAAATCAAAATGCAGGCATCACCTTTGGCAGGGTGTGTCCCAGATCAGCATTATTTCCAGCTGCTGTCCCACGGTCCCTCCTCGAGTGTCATGGCCTCTGTCTTACTCCAGAGCCGTCAACACCGGGGACTAGCTATTGGGACATGACATCTCCCTGGCAGGCTTCTCAGATGGGGTTGGGAAGGGCCCCAGATGCTAAAAGGAGGAGAGAGGTGTCACTCTACATCCCACGACCCAGAAAGGAAGAAGATCTTTCCTACCCCAAGGACTGCCCAGAGCCCGTCCCGTTGTCTGTGCCCATTCCTCCATGAACCCCGGCTCTAGCCAGGCCCCAGGACTGGGGAAGCAGATGAGCCTGGGGGATGGGTGCACAGGCAGGAGGGGATGGGCACCAGCTGGTGTTTTGGAAGAGTGGTGCCCCAAGCTCTCGGGGTGGTGGGCCAGATGCCAGCCCCTCCCCCAGCCCCTCAGGGCACCCCCACACCCCTCTCCCTCCCACCTCCAGACCACCCTGAATTCACAGACCTGTCTACAATCACAGACAGCTGGGGCACCGTGTCACATGACGGGCCCTGGGTTGGACCCCCCACACCCAGGAAGAGTGGGTGCCTCGGCCTCTGTCTTCCCTTTGCTGGTGGGGCCAGAGCCTACAGTTCTCCAGAGGCAGTGTGGCACAAGCCTGTTTTGAATATCAAGGTTTGCAAAGATCAAAAAAAAGAAAAAAAAAAAAAAAAAGGCAAGGTATTTTGGAAACACAGAGTGTGCCAACTAATTAAGGGTCTGATTATTAGGGAGCTCTCTCACACGGGAGGAGGGGGAGGCAGGCAGCCAGTCCCTCGCCACTTCAACAACAGAGAGAGAGAGAGAGAGAGAGAGAGAGAGAGAGAGAGTCCTCCCGACAGCTTCAGCAAGGAAACCAAAACAAATAGATGGGTTTATACCTCCGTACAGCAAGGGAAAAACAATCAATAGCTCTGGAGGAAAAAAATCCAAAAGGATAGAGAGTATCTGTGAAAGCGGCACCGAGGGACTGTGTCTGGGAAGAGCTCAGTCTCCTAGACCAACCCTGAAGTCCTTCCTTTAACAAGGATGCTACTACTGAACCTGGGTAAGCACAGTTGAGGGGGATGGTTCAATGGGGAAGGGTACTTCACTATACAAGAATGAGGATCCAAGATCAAATGAAAGCACTGGCTCGCACGTAAAAACCTGAGCAGGAAGGCACAGGTGCCTGCAACCCCCACACTGTTGGGGGAAAGAGACAGCACAAACCCTGGAGTTGGCCAGCTGCCAGTCTAGCGAAAGAGCTGAACAGACAGGATGACTGAAAGATGTGAGAATGACCATCAAGCCCAGGAAAAGATGTCCAAAATTATGAAGGAAATGCTGATCAGAACCACAGTGAGCCTGAGGACACAGGCCTGCCATTCCAGCTATTGAGAGACTAAGGCAGGAAGATGCCAATTACAAGGCCCACCTGGGCTATAAAGTAAGTTGAAGACCAGCCTAGGAAACTTGAAACCTTATTCAAAACAAAAAGTAAAAAAGGAGCTAGAAATATAACATGGTAGTAGACTGCCTAGAGTCCCCCAGTGAGGGGCTGGGGTGTGGCTCAGTGGTAGAGCCTCTGCCTAGAGTCCCCCAGTGAGGGGCTGGGTGTGGCTCAGTGGTAGAGCCCCTGCCTAGAGTCCCCCAGTGAGGGGCTGGGGTGTGGCTCAGTGGTAGAGCCCCTGCCTAGAATCCCCCAGTGAGGGGCTGGGGTGTGGCTCAGTGGTAGAGCCCCTGCCTAGAATCCCCCAGTGAGGGGCTGGGTGTGGCTCAGTGGTAGAGCCCCTGCAGTCAGGAGCTGGGCCATGGCTGAATGCACAAGACCTTGGGTTCTGTTCTCAGTACCGAGAAAAGGAGTTGGCTCCCCAGCTGAGCTCTGGGAAGGAACTAGAGACAGGCAGATCCTTAGAGCTCACTTGCCAGCCTAGCTGAATTGATGGGCTCCGGTTCAGCTGGAGACCCTGTCTGAAAAAAGAGCCGTGGAAAGACACTCAGCATGGACTTTTGACCTAGACACACACACACATACAAACACTCACACCTGCACATAAACACACACTTGTGCATACACATAAGACACACACACCCGCACATACACACAGGCACACACAAAACTGCCCATACACACATACATCTGTGCAGACACATACACACCTGCATGTTTGCACACACACACACACACACACACACACATACCTGCACAGACAAAGATACACTCACATCTGTGCACACACCTAAGAGGCATACACACAGACACACACGTGAGGTTTGGGGTACAGCAGTGAAGAACTTGCATATCCAAGAATCCGAGAACTGCCACTTGAAGCCCCAGTAGTGAGGTCAGGAGTGCCAGGCTAAGCCCTGACCCAGGAGAGAGGGTGGGAGCTGTGGAGAGGGCAGAACTATGGAGATCCTGTGGTGGGGCTCAGGGGATGGCACTTCAGTGACCTGAGGGGCCTGAGCTTTTCTTGACCCAGGGCGCCACCTGGCCCGAGCTCCCCTTACAGTTTGGCTGAACTCTGCATGGAAGGGCTGGTCCTGACTTTTCCCTAGCTCACACTGCCCACATAGATGGAGGCTTTCAGGGTTATCGACCCCCATGCTGGAGAGGGCCTGAGGCTTTTGCAAGTGACCAGAGATACCCTTCTTCCTGGATTAATCGCACTTCAAAGGAGGCCTAGCTCCTGGAAGGTAGCCTGGCAGGGCAGGAGAGCTCACCTGGGGGAGGGGTGACAGGCTCATTAATCCCCACTGGGCAATTAGGGGCCAGATAGTGTTTCCTAACCACGCCCCCTCTGCCTTCCTGAGGCCTGGAATGCACCCCAGGCCTTTGAAGCCCTCATTAAGGTGTTTCAGCGCTGACCACCGGGCAGGGGCGAGGTTCCCTGTCCCCAGGCACCCTCGCTAGCAAAGCGGAGGATCAGCCACAGTCTAGCCCAGCAGCCCAGCCGGCTCCTCCTCCGTCTTGCCCTGGGTGGCTAAGGGGGGGTGTTCCTGAGAGCCAGGCCTGGCTTCCTTCCCCGCCCCACCCCTCCCAGCTCTCCGCAGCTGCCCCTGACACACTGCCTTCTTCCGCAGGGGCCTCGTCCTGGATGAGTGAGCTTGCCAGTACGCAGGGGTCGAGATGTAAACCTCATGCCCTGATTCTGAAGATGTCAAGCCATCTCCTCCTTGGCATCTGATGAAACGGAGCAGGGATGGCCCTTTCATCTCAGAAGCCTGGTTTAACACTCGGCTGCCCCTGGCTGGAGTTTCCAAAGCATTGTCTGAAGGGCTGGGGGTGGCCAAGGCCCAGGGAGGCAGAACTGTGGCATGGCCTCCTGCTTTTGGGTTTTCAAAGACCCAACTTCTTTCCCCCAGGAGCTGTGACCATAATTTTTCAGTAAAAAGCCTCGACACTGGCAGTTCTAACTAGCTAGACTGGGCACTTTATCTTCAATACAACAATGAAAGAGGCTAATCATAAGACAGAGAGCAAAGAGATTTATTCAAGGTGACCACATTGGGAATAAGAACAAATAAAGGGGTCCGGTGACTCCAGAGTCTGTCTTCTAGGCCCTGACATGAAGGCCTGAGGTTTGCATAGCTAAGCAGTATGTTAGCTGTCTGTTACATGTTAGTTGTCATCACGCCCATCTGCTTCCTGCATGGTGGCCTGACGAGTTGTTAGAACCCTGTGCAGTCTCATCCTGAGAGACAGACCCTCTGGCTGGCACAAGGCTTCAGCTTGTCCCTTTCCCCAGCGTGGGACTCCTGGGAGATTTCTTTTGAGGGGGGGGGGTGAGGGGTTGATTTTTGGTTTTTCGAGACAGGGTTTTTCTGTGTAGCTTTGACTGTCCTGGAACTCACTTTGTAGACCCGGCTGGCCTCGAACTCACAGAGATCCGACTGCGTCTGCCTCTCGAGTGCTGGGATGACAGGCCTGCACCACCACACCTGGCTTCCTGGGAGATTTTACTATTTGGGGTGCACTGTTTCAATGCCCTGACAGCTGATGGGAGGGGCACAGTGTCTCTCCAGAATGTCTCCTTGCATGGCCTGGTCCTCAGGCTCTGCGCCGTCTCTATGCCTTCAAGGCCAAAGCCACAGATAGACGCACAGGACAGAGCAGGCACTGTGTCCCCTTTGCCCAGCCCCTCACATGGAGGGTCCTGCCCACCCACCCAGAGCAGCGAGTAGGCCCAGACCAGCAGCCAGTCTTGAGATCTTGGGCCTCCTAAATGTGCATTCCTCTTCAAAGTGGCTCAGAGTGAATTCTGGGTTGTAGAAATGGTCTGGATACGCTTTGGGATCTGGAAGACTAAACAGAGTCCCACCAGAGGGGATGGGGTTGAGCTGGCTGGCCAGGGGCCAGCATGTGCTTAGTCTAGAGGTCTCCAGGCCCATGGGGTCCCCAGGAGAAGGGCTTACAACATGTCCTAAGACCATGGTTGCAAAGCTAGGTGGGTATCTGGGATCTAGGAATGGTGTGTGAGAGGCAGTACGTAAGGGGACAGGAGGCCCTGGCAAGAGGCTCTGTGGGAGAGGTGGACAGAAGAAAAATAGAGAGGGTGGATTCAGGAGAAACCCAGAGGTACGTTCAGAAGACAGCAGCCAGGCCCAGGGAGCAACAGGGACAGGCCATGCCCCCTGCTCTTCTTGACCTCATGTGGGTCTTTTCTACCCCTGCTGCCAATGGTACAAAAGAAGAAAAAAATGACCTGTCACCCCAGGACTTATCTGCATTTGAGGAGACAGTTAGAACATTAGATAGCTATCTTGGACATCTGAGCCCATGACCTCTTTTCATTTCTCCATAACCTTCTCTGTGGTGCGCAAGCGTGTCCGGGAGCCGTCTGTCAGTCCATCAGCCTGCTTTTCTGAATGAGCCCAGGTGAGCAGGACAGGGGGTGATGGCTTCACTAACTCTTCAACAGACTCGCTGTGCAAGCATGGGGACCCGGGTTTGGCCTTCGGAACCCACAGAACAAGCGTGGTGGCACACGCTTGGAATCTCAGCGCTGGGCAGGAAGGTCTCTGGGACCAACTCCAGCAAGCTACCTCCTCCTACTTGGTCCCATCCCTAAAGGTTCTCCTTCTTTCCAGTGGGGAACAAGCCTTCCACGTGTGCCTTTAAGGGACATTTAAACCCCAAGCCCAAGCAGTTTGTTTTGTTTTGTTTTGTTTTGTTTTGTTTTTTAAAGAATTTGTTATTGCTGTGCATCTATGATAGCTATGTAAGGACATGCCTGGGCCATAGCACGTGCATAGAGGTCAAGGGACAACTTTGTAAAGTCGGGTCTTTCCTTCCCCCTTTTTGTGGGTTCTGGTGATGAACCTCAGGTTGTCAGCCTTGCACGGCAATTGACTTGGAAGATCTCACGTGCCTCTTCATTGATACGAGGGCTTGTCACAGAGCCCGGGCTTGCTTAGAACGGTCACGCCTCCCGCTCCTGATTCCCGTGTGCTGAGGTGGCAGGCCTCTACCACCACACACAGCTTCTGGAATTGTGTACTTTTAATTTTTAAAAACTGTAATCATGTGTTTATATGTATGCCTGTGTAAATGTGTGTGCGCGTGGGGACTGGGGTCTGTGAAGGCCAGAGAAGCACTGGATCCCCCTGGAGCTGGAGTTATGGATGGTTGTGAGCTCCCCAACATGGATGCTGGGAATCAGATGTTCGCCTTCTGTGGGAGCAGTGTGAACTGATCCTTCCCCTGCAGAAAGGTTTAACAAGCACACCTCTCCCAGCACGGCCTGCCTGTCCCTCCCTATCAAGAGGCAGGGTAGACGCCAACATTAGATATAGGTTGTGTATGTGTGTACATGTATACGCACATGTGACCTATGACATCTATACCACCTATACTTAATTGATACATGGTCATACACACAGTTGACACACGTGGTATAGATGTCATATTTAACGTTGGGGGTTGCAGCTGGGCCGCGCGCTGTGCACCTGTGTGCCTGTCATCCCAGCACTGGGTCTCGACGGGCGAGGCGGAAGGCAGAGACAGGCGGACCCCTGGAAGCTTCCGCCCAGCTAGTCTGGCCTATTTAGAGACGGTCCAGGACAGAGAGAGCCTATCTTGAGGGAAAAGTGAGAGACAGCCCAGGAAGGAAGTGTGCAGGATTGTCCTCTGACTTCTACACTCATACACACCTGTATATGTGCGTGTGTGGGCACACACACACCAGACACACGCTAGGATCGGCCACGGTATTTTTTCACTTCCCAGGCACGCTCACATGGTGGAAGCTTCATCTCAAGGCTTCAAGCTGCCTAGAACCCAAAGATGCTCCAGCCTGAGGCCACAGGCGAGGAAAGGCTTCAGTGGTCAGAGGTGAGCGAGAGCACAGGCGTCCCTTCTGCTGGGGTGTGTGTGGCGGGAGGAGCCCGGGCCTGCTGGGAGGCAGCCAGGGCCTCCTTGCAGCGCTCTGCCAGGGTGCTGAGAAATGTGGATTGAAGGTGAGCACGCTTTGCAGGGTTCCACAGGGTGAGCTTGCCGACTCGGCCCCGTGCAGAGCTGTGCCACCTCTCAGGGGAAATGAAACGAGCGGGGTTGAGATGGGAGTCAGGGAGCTAGCCAAAGACAGAGGCAGCTCAGGGATGGGCTCGCCTGGGCTGGAGGAAAGTAGCTGGTGAGAAGAGGCGCTTTGGGTTCTCTGACATTCTGAAATTGCTTGTGTTCATACATGTTCCTGTGTGTGTATGAATGCAAGTACGTTTGTGTTTGTGTGTACATGTGTGTATGTCACAGAGGTCAATACCCAGTATCTTCCTCAATTATATATATGTAATTTAAGAATATATATATTTATTTAAGATCTAAAAATATATACATTAAGAAGGGATTTCTCCTTGAAGCCCTGGCTGTCCTGGAGCTCAATCTGTAGACTAGGCTGGCCTCGAACTCAGAGATCTGCCTGCCTCTGCCTCCTGGGATTAAAGTGTATGCCACCACTACATGGTGCTCACCGATTTGGCTAGGCTGGCTGGCCAGAGAGCTCCAGGGATCTTCTTGGCTCCACTTGCCCAGTGCTAGAGTCACAAAGTTCACTGCCACCTCCAGCTGTTCACATAGGTGCCGGGGATCCAAACTTACACGGTTTACACAGCGAGTACTTTACCAGCCAGGACAGCTTTCTGGCCAAGCATCCTGAAATGCAGAGTCAGGAAGGCCAGCTCTAAAAAGACCAGGCTGGAGCCAGCCTCAGTCATGGTGTCCACTCGGCTACTGGCCAGCCCCGGAGCCAACCTCCCAGTTTCCTGCAGCTTCTGGACTGTCCTGATAGTCTTCTGTGCCCATTTCACAGATGAGAAAACAGGCTGTTCAATTGAAGCAGCAGATAACCTGGCATATAGGCAAACCAGGCAGTTGTTCAGCTGTGGAGGCGGAAGCATTGCAATTCCCAGAGCAGAACTTCCTAATCTAGCGCCAGAACTGAGAACTCCCACAAATTTCAGCCAGCGTCTCCAAGCCAAAATGGGTCCTGTGCCTCTGTGTAACTTCTTGAGCCCACCACCACACACCTGGTCCTCTGTGCTCCCATCTGTAAAATGGAGCATGTGAACGTTACAAACAAATCCTGTGTCCAATCACGGCTGAATTAGGGCTTTGGCCTAATTATCACAGGGTGAGCCAGATAAGGCATGGATTGCACTGTGCCCTCTGAGGTCTGAATCAGCCCATAGGAATAACTCTACATGCTATTGCAAAAGCAAAGTGAGAGCTGGGCCCAGCTGAGAACAAATTAAGAGGCTTTGATGGTAGAGTCCTTGACCGACAGACTTCATCTCTCAAAGACCCACACAAACTGAGCATAAAGGGGACTCAGAACTTGGGGGTAAAAATACAGAGGGGGGGAGCAGACCTTTCTAAAAACACATCCTCCATTGCACACCAAAGTATGTAGTCGACCTGCATTTGCACCATGGTGTTTAGTTCATTTACGTTTATTGTAAACTTCAGTATAGCTGATTGAAGTGCCAAATTTGGCTACTTGATTTTTGTCTTGTTTTGTGGTTGTTCAGTGTTTTTTGTTGTTCGAGGGTGTTTGGTGCATTTGTTGTTGGTTTGGTTTTCTTTCTTTCATGTTTGCTTTTCATCTTTCCTGACTTCTTTTGTATTCATCAGATCATTTATAGCCACAGGTCTCAAAATGTCTGTAGATCCATTCGTGAGCCCGGGGAGTCAAAACTCACCACCTGGGCAGTCAAAACAACTATGTAGCCACCTGTTCCTTGACTCTCATCTTCTCATATGTGGTGACAAGGTAACTTCCCAGAGACCACATGATGTCACGGTCATGAAGGAATGAATATAAAAGCAGGTGTGTGGATCCAGCCATTAAGAAAGAAATCACTTAAGGACTTCTGTTAAGGGAATCAGCAAAACTACACAGCAACACTGCTTTTGCCATTGCTTTCCTGTTCTAGAGAATACAGTTTGGGGGAGTTGTGTCTCTTTAGCTTTTTTGAGACAGGGTCTCACTATGTAGCCCAGGCTGACCAGCAACTCATTATCCTCTTGCCTCAACCTCCCAGTCAGGGTTTACATGTGTGTGTTGCACTTGACCTGTTTTAATTGACAACATTACTTGCATTGTGTGTGATGGTCTCAGGGCTAACCTGACTCAGTGCTAGGCTTTCTGATCCTCTCTCTGGTGCTGAACACATAGAAGCTTCTCTCTCACTTTTAACCTTGGGCTAAGCTGATGGTCCTCTGGCCTTGGTCCCTGACCCCAGGAAAGAAGTGCTCTAGCTGCTTGCTTGGCCACAACTCCATCCTGGCAAGAGTCCTTTGCTGGCACCTCCTGACTACCTCTGAGTCCACAGGAGGCGTGATGGCAGAGAGAGGGTGTTTGTTTGGAATCCCATCCCAATTGGCCAGCAGCAACACTAGTTTGTCCAGAGAGCCTTGGCTTCCTCCTTCTGGAACCCTGCCCCCCTTGGACTTTCATCCAGGCCTGAAGGGGTAGCCAGGAGTGAGCGGATGGGCTCTTAGCCAGGCACGTGGCCCAGGAGGGGCTGGAGGAGCTGACGCTGCAGCTCGGAAGCCAGGGGCACTCTCCTCAGCTCACTTCACCGTGTCAGGAGAGCCCAGAGAGCCCCTCCCATATAAAGATGGAATGTCCAGCCCACCCAGCTGGGGAACCTCTGTGGTTGTCTCCTGGTCCTGTTTCTCTCAGCCACAAAATCCTGGTGGCCCAGGTCCTGCTCCTCCCTGAGTGGCGTGGATGGAGAGCTCTAGGGACAAGGAAGCCAGGAAGCCAGGCATCATCCAGCAAAGCTGGAAGCATCAGCCATGACATACAATAAAGAGCCAGGTCAGCCGGTGCAGAAGGCCAAGATACAGGCTTTCCCACTTGCAGTCTCTACCCTTCCTGTCCATAGCTCCAGGATCAAGAGGTGAGCTGTGGGTCACTGCTATTTTAAATACAGCTTTGGTCCCAGCACTCCAGAGGCTCAGGCAGGTGGGTTTCTATGAGTTTGTGTCCAGCCTGGTCTACAGAGTGAGCCCCAGGCCAGCTAAAGCTATATAGTAAGTCCCTGCCTCAAAAATACCAAAATAGCCGAGTAGTTGTGAGAGGAAGAGGCAAGTGGATTTCTGTGAGTTTGAGGCCAGCCTGCTCTATGTAGTAAGCTCTGAGTAGCCAAAGCTATGTAGTGAGTCTCCAAAACACCAAAATAAATAAGTAAATGGAAGTTTGGCCTCCAGACTTTAAACAGTAATGTTTTCTGAGGTGTCCAGTGGCCTCTGTTGAAGCCCTTGTTATTTCCCAAGTGTCACCTGTGAAAGGGACAGTGTGTGGCCGTGGACA
Source organism: Psammomys obesus (assembly GCF_907164565.1). Taxonomy (NCBI): domain Eukaryota; kingdom Metazoa; phylum Chordata; class Mammalia; order Rodentia; family Muridae; genus Psammomys; species Psammomys obesus. Next base: position 11,292 of record NW_026594823.1, read on the forward strand.
TGGATAAGGATCTGAGGACCTGCAGGCTGCCACTGCAAAAGAGTGGGACCACAAACAGGAAGGTCAAGGTCTGTATGGAAGTCCCTCCCACCTGGGATCCTCCCTAGGACCCCTGCCCATGCCCTGCTGCAGAGAGACGGTGGCCTGGAAGGCTCAGGATCTGCGCTTGCTATGGGGATCATCAAGGGAACAACAGCGCCAGACATGAAGGCTGCCATGCCTCCCCACATCATGCCATCCTCACCATCCCTCATCATCCCTTCCCACCATGCTCCCAGCAAAGCCACTGTCACCTCTTCATTAGTCATCAAGGTTCTTTGAATGACCACATCAAGAAGTGCCTCCAGGCTGGTAGTGGTGCACATTTTCAATCGCAGCAATTGGTAGGCAGAGGCAGGAAAATCTGAGTTCAAGGTGAGTCTGGTCTACAGAGGAAGTTCCAGGACAGCCAGGGCTACACAGGGAAACTAAGAGAGAGAGAGAGAGAGGCCTCCAGTGTGAACTCTTAGGCAAGTTTTATGGAACAGCCCATAGTCCTTTGCTCTCTACTGCTCTTTATTGCCAGAAAACAAGGAGCCATCAAGTGGACACCACCTTCCTAACATGGCAGTAGAAGGGACACCAAAAGCAGTCTCTGAGTCTAGACGCAGGGCCCGCCTCACACCTGAGGAATGCCTGGTGCTTTCCGATGCCTAGCTTCTTTGCAAAGAGCCCCAAGGATTCTTGACCGCCCTTGAGGGGCTCTTCCCTTGGGCATCTCTGTTCTGGCTGGTGTGAAATCAGGCTCCCTCGGCAATAGCGTACTCCCGTCTTCTCTCAGAACAAGGCTCGTGGCTCCCTGCTGCCCTGCCCATGCTCTGTCCCGAGGTTCTAATCTCATTCGCTGTGATCAAAAGTAACTCAGGAGAGGAAAAAGTCTATTTGTCTAACACTTCCAGATCACAGTCCATCGCTGAGGGAAGTCAAGGCAGGAGACCGGAGGCAGGCTCTCTTGCTCTTCCGCCTAGCATTACTTCCAACCAGGGAACCCCCTCACAGCTGAAGAATACAGCAGAAACCACAGAGGATCAGTGTTTGCCAGCTGGGTCAGACTCGTCTGGAGTCTAGCAGCACCCTGCCCAGAGAATGCTGCTGCCCACAGTGGCCCAGACCCTCCACACATGCAGTTAGCCAGACATCCCCCAAAAAATACACCTGCAGAGAAATCTAACCTAGGCAATGTCCTGGGGTGCAGGGCTCAGGGTTGGATTGGGGGTCTGTGGATATAAGATGGTTAGAGGGGTGAGGGCAGATGTCAGCCCTCAGTCATATCACATACGGATGGGACAAGAAAATGCCTTCCTGGCCCTGCCTGGTGGAGGCTGGCCTCACAGGGTTGCACTGAGGGTAATTTGTGCAACTGAGGGTCAGAAAAGAGAGACGCCGTGCACACTTGGTAACTGTGTGTAGGGGGGGGGGTCTCAAAAGACAGTGGCAGAGGAGAGTTCCCCGTGTGGAGAGAAAGCACTGTTCCCTCCTCTCTCAGTCCATGCTCTCACCCTGATTCTCATGGGACCAGGAAAAAAATGTCTGCAGTGGTGGATGAACCCAGGAGGTAGAGGTCAAAGTCACAGATAATGCCACAGAGCTTTTAAGATTTTCCACACGGCCTGTGATTCCAGAGGTGAAACTGAAGCCCGGAAAAGCAATACCCACAAATCCCCGTAGAGCTGCCTAGGTACACACAGGTCTGGAGAGTTAGCGCTCATCCCACTGGGTCGGAACAGCCTCTCGGTGACTCCTCCACCCTGACCCAGGATCCCTGGCTCAGACCCCTGCGGCTGTGCCCACTCCTGTGGAGGCAGGCTCCAACTTTCTTCTGAGCCCTGGCTCAGCCAACAGACCCTTTCAAAATGCACCGAGCATTCAGCCAACAAGGGCTCATTCAGCCCCATTCTCCCCAGTGCAGGGAGCGCATGCTTTAAAGAACACTTCCCAGAAAGCAAGGCGAGCTGGCCATGCTTATGTGACAGAGATGCCCTGCCTTGCTGTGCCAAGGACCTCCTAGCCATGACCCTGATGGGACTAGCCTTGCATTTGAGGCTCAGGGAGGCAGATCTGGGGTTTTTTGGATTCTTGTGACCCTCTCCCCTCCCCTCCCCAAGCCAGTCCAGAGGCTGCCACAATTCTCTCAAATTCAAGAGAGAAGGGTTTAGCTTCAATAAAGCCACCTGCAGGGGTATGGGGGAAGCAGAAAAGAGGTTCTGTAAGCACATCAGAACTGCGGGGTGCCTTCTTCCTGTGCCCATGTGGGGCCCCTGGAAGTCACCCCGAGGGAGTCTGCATGGCTGTATTGTGCCCTTAGTGCCTTCACCTAGCTCACAGTGCATCTTCCTCCCTAGACTGGTGGAGAGTGTCCCCACCCTGAGTCCCTACACAGCTTCTGGAGAAACAAAGCTGTTTCCGTGTGTTCTCCGTACCACCAGCACCCTCTGAAGCGGGTGAGAGGTTCCCACAGGGAAGGATGGTGTGACACCCTCGAGGCCTGGGCTGAAGTCCATCTCAGGACACGAGGAGAAGTGGAGATAGCAGTGGCTGGGACTAGAGAGATGGCACAGTGGACTTCAAAGGGTTCGCTGCAGAAGCATGAGGACCTTATTTCAGATTCCCAGCACCCACAAAATTCATGAGCCCTTAAGCGCACCGCTGTAACACCAGCACTGGGAAGGCAGAGGTAGGTGGATCTCCAAAGCTCATTGGCCAACACAGTCCAATCTAGTGAGAGACCCTGCCTCAAAAAAATAAGATGGGAAGTGATAAAGGCGGACACCGAAGTTTGACTTCTGGCCACCACACACATATCTAATGATGCTCTTGTATACATACATGTACACATAGAAAGTAGACATGCTAGTCCAAGGCCAGCTGGGGTGGCTAGAGCCCTGGGGATATAGTCTCAGCTCAGAATTTCTCCTAAGTGTTCATGAAGGGGTGGGTTGGGAAGGCATGGCCATAGCTTCTAGTGGTGGGGATGTAGACGATGAGGGTTCTTCTCGCTGACAGTGAGAGGTTGCGGTCACCGCTGTATGTGGTCATTGGCGTCTAGCAAAAAAACCCATCATCAGTTGCTAAAAGGCCAGTCATTCACCACTACCATGCCCTGTGCTGGGCACTGGAGTTGCATTCCTGCCCAGTAACCAAGTTGTAACTCCTCCCACCGCAGCTGGTATCAGAGACACCCTGAACCCATGACGTCAAGAGACATGGAGTTGGGTAAGGACCAGCTATGTGCAGCGCAGCTGCTTTTCTGATTCTTTCCCAATTTTTCTGGAGAGGCAGACCCTCAAGAGAAATAGAACATTCCAGCTGATCACACTGGGTTTTACTTTTTATTAGAAAATGCTATATCCACTGTCTGGATTCTTCAATTGACACTCACTACAGCTTTCTTATCCTCTGTCCATCCGCCCATCCATTTATCTGCCCACCAACTTATGTGTGTAGCCTTCTACCTGTTTAGCAATTTATCATCTAACCGTACAACCATCTCTCTATCATCCATCCACTCATCTACAAACCAATACTACTATTCCATCTATCCACACATCCAGATGCCCATCTATTCATCCCCCCCATACATACCACCACAGACCCAGCTGTTCACTCACCCACTTCATACCCATCTACCCATCAAGCATCTGAGTTCACTGGCTGCTTACACCGAGTGATGGGCACCCCCCCTACCTCAACCCAGACCCTCAATATTGTGCCAACTGAACTCAAAGCCCTTTTGCAATTTGCCCTGTTTTAGGTCCCGCTGATTCAGTGAATACCATGAACCTCAAAGGTGCCACACATGAGGTCACTGGTGTTCTGTTGGTCTTGCTTCTCGCTCCATGAAACAGTTTTGACAAGAACAACAAATTCCGAATAGCCCTGATGAAGGACACTGTCACCGATTGGGACTAAGCCTCTCGAACATGTCACCAGCCTCAGAGGGCCATTTAACTTTGCATCTCAGATAGTTCAAACTAGGTAAGGTTAAAAGTCAACGTTGGTGATGTTGCAAGATAGCAGATAAGCTGTTTCTGGGGGACACAAGGACTCCCCCAGATGATGTTGCCCAATGAGGGATTTAAACAGATCTTGGGCTGGTGAGATGGTTCAGCAGTTAAAGGTGCTTGGCCTGCAGTCCTGGCAATTTGAGCCTAACCCCGGGACAGAATAAAGTTGGAATTAAAGACCTAACTCTACAAAGTTGTCCTCCGACCTTCATGTGCATGCTATGGTGTGTAGCCTCCTCACAAACAATAGCAATAGTAAATTAAACTAAAACAGAATCTTCTTGCCTGTTTTTCTCCAAGCATCTTCTCAGTGAGGATCTCAGATGACATCTTACCCTGGCAGCTCTCGCTTCATTACTGAGGGCCCAGCTTGTTGCTCCCAGCGGGTGCAAGTCCTTGCATTGTGGGGCTATTTAGCCCTTGGCATATTAGACTCCAGTAGGCTGGGTATAGTATCATACTTGATACTGTAAAAACTTATCCTCATCCTCAACTGGGGCAATGAGCTAGTAAAAGATCATGGCCTAGAATCCCCCAGTGAGGGCTGAGGTGTGGCTCAGTGGTAGAGCCCCTGCCTAGAATCTCCCAGTGAGGGGCTGGGGTGTGGTTCAGTGGTAGAGCAGCTGCCTAGAATCCCCCAGTGAGGGGCTGGGGTGTGGCTCAGTGGTAGAGCACCTGCCTAGAATCCCCCAGTGAGGGGCTGGGGTGTGGCTCAGTGGTAGAGCACCTGCCTAGAATCCCCCAGTGAGGGGCTGGGGTGTGGCTCAGTGGTAGAGCCCCTGACTAGAATCCCCCAGTGAGGGGCTGGGGTGTGGTTTGGTGGTAGAGCACCTGCCTAGAATCCCCCAGTGAGGGGCTGGGGTGTGGTTCAGCAACAGAGCTCTTCCTTAACATGTGTTTAGTTCCCTTAGACACACACACACACACACACACACTAAGGCTGGAGGGTAAGAGTGTTTGGTGTGCAAGCATGGAAATTTGCAATTGATTCTTCACATTCAGGTTAAAAAATTAAGTTACATGAGCTTAAAAATAAAAGTGGAGCAGTTAACACTTCATTCAAACTTGCCATTTTCTCATATTATTCTAGGTCATACCATCATGCTGGGTTGCAGTGTCACAGGGTTCCCAGTGCACCCTCTGAGTCTGCACCAGTTGGTTCTGTGGTCACCTTACCACATACCATGGGGTTGTACAAACCATATATGCCAGGGATGATCCATCCAAGGATCTAATTGCCCAGCAGCTACCAGCGCCGTGAAGCACACCAGGTCCCATGACATCACAGGCTCCAGTGACCTCTCATCGGCTTTCCTATAAGGACTAAAAACGTCACAGAAAGGTTCAGACTGAGGGCAGTACACTGTTGCTCTCTGGACACCTCAGCCAGCCTAGGCTGGGGTGCAGCATCCCTCACAGACATCAGGCAAGACCAGCCTGGCCTCCGACGCCTACAGCTGACCCAGCACCAGAGGCTCTGGCCTCCTACTTCCCCAGCTCTCTAATCCTCCAGTGCCTGCAACCCACCAACAGCGAAATGAAAGACAAAGAGCTGGGCTGACCAGCCACCGTGAACTAAGGACAGCCTGGGGTCACCACGAACAACATCCAACCTTGAGGTATTCTGCAGGTTTGCCCGAAGACAGGCCATGTTGCCAGGGAAGAGTTAGGAGACAGTGGTGGCAGCCGACTGGGCAGCCTTGGCCCTTTCCCTGCCAGCCTCCTGACACATCTCTGGCTGGCCTTTCAGTCCTGTATGGCCTCTGAGGGAGGCTGGCGCCCATTCCCTTGGACTGGACAGCTTCGCCTGGCCCCGTGGTCCTTCACAAAGAAAGACTCAGGCTGAGGACCCAGAAAGAGTCGCATATTGAGATGAGGCACGGGGCCAGAGGCAGCTGTAAGGTGGAGACAGGCAGAGGCCTCTGGGCAGTGGTCACCAAAGGTTGGGAATGGGTCTGAAGGCTAGGGACACAGGACCTGGTGGACTAGGGTGACAGAGTGGACAGTGGGACCAGCCAGTCATCCCAAAGAGTCATCGTGTGGCATAGCCAGGACACCACAGACTGGGGAGAACGGGGGACTGAGGCCTGAGGGATGGGAACTTCTCTCTGTGTCTATGAAGGCCATCAGGACTCAATGGGACCTCTCAGGACATTCCTGCCGGGATAGGAATGTGGCTCAGTTGATCAAGTACTTACCTAACACGTGCAAACTCCAGGGTCCCATACCAAGCACCACATAATCCCAGAATTTGGGAGGTGGAGGCAGGAGGATCAGAATTCAAGGTCTCCCTCAGCTACATAGCAAATTTGAAGGCAGCGCTGGGATACAGGAGACCCTATCTAATGGGAGTGGGGAGGAGGGCCTGACAAGTTTTGTCCAAGGGAATCGGTCACACAGATCCAATGCTTTCCGCCCTCTTTCCTGGCACCCTCCCTCTGGAGATTTCCCACAGCAAGTTGCAGCCAAGGGCAGGGCCGCTCGGCAAAGGACTAGCGTGCTGGTGTTGGAGGCACTTGACTGAGCTTGAAGTTTCCAAGTCACATGGCCCTATGAGGAAACTGCCAGTGTCTGACCAGTGGCTACAATCAGTTCCTTTTCCTGAGATCTTCCATCAGGTAGGATACAAGGCTTCTTGAGAGGATGTGAGCCTCCTGTCATGGGAGTCAAGCAAGTCTTTTATAGTGCTTATGGCCAGACAAACCTCTGTAACTCCATACCCTTTAACAACTCAGCGGGATTCAGGGGCCTCCTATCTTGGTCCCAAGTGAACCCAAGACTTGGAGCTAAGCCAGACCCCAGTGAGGACCTCAGAGTGGACCAGGGCACCCAGGCCATGTCACTTAAGGTCACTGGGAGGGACCTGAAAATGGGGCCACCTTGGCCGTGTAGAAGGACATGCCTGAGATTGAAGCCATCATACGGAAAAGAAGAGGTGGCCGGCCAGCCAATGATAGTTTTGGAATACCTGGATCTAACCCTACCTGATGCCAATAGACCTGCTGGGCTTGGCACGAGCCAGTAAACGCCCAAGCCATCTTGCCAAGTCCCCCTTCATCCTAGAAGTTATCCAATCACGCCACAGCTCTGCTGGCCAGCTCCCAATGCACTTCTCAAAAGCTAGGCCACTCAGAGGTAGTTTGTTCATTCTACCTACCAAAGAGCTGGACCACAGAAGAGGCTACAGGGCGCCAAACCTCTCCACCTATCTACTGGAAGAGACCCTCTCTGGCTGTGTGACCTTGGGCAAGTTAGTCAACTTCTCTGAGCTTCATGGGGTAAAACTGGGGCCTATGCCCAGGTTCAATGCCCAGCCCCCACAGGGCAGCTCACACCCATCTATCACTCCAGTCCCAATAAATCCAACACCCTCTTCTGGCCTCTCTAGGTACTGCATGCATGCAGTGCACAGACATACAATGTGGGCAAAATACCCATTCATGGTTTTTAATGGAGTCTGTGATCTCCACTTCCAAAAGTTGGAGAGAGTGGAGAATAAGTTTGAGTTTGGGGTGCTAGGAGGATCCCCTGGCTAGTCAGCAAAGCCTCCTCGCCTGTGGTCCCTTCAGCTTTAGGGCCCAGTACTCCCCAGTTCTGCACTCCCAACAGACTCAAAATTTACTAGGGCATTATGCATGCCTCCCCATAACAGTAGCTACATAAAGTCCAAGGCTTGATTGTTCCCAGACCCCAGGAAGCAGGTTCTCAGCACTAACTGGGTCATGCTTGCTAGGAAGACTAGTCCCAGTGGTAAAACACAAGGCACCGTTGGTTTTGTTTGTTTGTGTGTTTTTGCCCTGGGCCACACCCCATCCTAGGCCTGAGAGTCAGTCATTTTAGTAACAGGAGAAGCCTGCTCCACCACCCAGCAACTGTCAACCAACAAGGTGGCAGGTTCGGTGCCAGCAGCCAGGAGAACTGAGAGGGGCCTGCCCTCTGTTGGGGTGTCCAGGCCACACCATGCATGGAGCCCCATTCTTAGTGTGCCCTTGGCAATTCAAACTAACACCATTTTTAATTTTATTTTGTTTATCCTTCCTTCCTTCCTTCCTTCCTTCCTTCCTTCCTTCCTTCCTTCCTTCCTTCCTTCCTTTTCTTTTGGCCTGGCACTGACCCAAAGGTCCACGTCTGTCTCTGCCTGGAGCTGTCCCAGGGATAACCTGGGCACACACTGGGCCTCCTAAGCGCTCATTCCCTGGGCCTGCCTGGAACCTGGCTGGCAGCCAGCAGTGTCCCTGCGGCGCCGCACCTGGCTCTCTGAGGATTTGTTCTGAGTGACACCTTCAGGTGACAGATCTAAGATCTGAATCCCAGACAGGCCTTACAGATGGCTGGGGGCAGGTGGAGAAGCCATTGGGGGTGGGGCGGGGAGGGGTGGGGAGCCAGGCCCTTTCTGCAAACGAGACCCCCGAGGCCCCTCTTCTAGGGTTCTCATCTGGCTGGGCGAGAGCCCCCAGGAAGCAGCCGCTTGCCCTCGCCGGGGTGCGCAGGGCTGAGGCTGGAGTCTCGGGTTGCTGGGTCACATATTTTCCAAATGACAGTTGCTGCCGGCACAGGCCAGCACAGGTAGGGGCTGCTGGCTCTGCTGGGGCAGGGGGGGGGAGGCCAGATGCCCAGAGCTGCCTGGTTTGCTCTTCCTCCTGCCCTAGTGGGGAGGGCATAACCACTCCACGTGGAACCAATCTGCACCAAAGCCCACCGTGAGACAGCCATGCAAGGAGCAGGGACCCTCAGTCGACTCCGTGGTGTGGCCTGCAGGTCTGCTGCCCCTGGACACCAGCCACACACCTCAGGCTCCATGCTCTCCTCACAGCTGGGTTCCAACAGCCCACAACCGAAGACAGGAGGGGAGCTCCCTAACTACCATGATAGAGCATCTAGAAGCCTCTCCTGGAGCTGTTCCGGGGTTTGCACGTGGCACCCTCTGTTCTCCCAGGCGAGTCACCAACCCTCAGCAGCCCTCGAGGACTCAGCTGTCATGACTGCTAACACCTCTCTGTGCCTTGTGCCTCTTTTCTCTTTTTGAAAAGTGATTTTTTGGGGGGTGCCTGTAAGATGGCTTTCAGCAGGTAAAGGTGCTTGCTGCTGAGCCTAAGGACTTGAGTTCCATCCCTAAGGCTCACACGGAAAGGATTTTTTTTCTAAATTGGTCCCTGATCTCCACTTATACACCATTGCGTGTGTGTGCCTACACACACTCACACATAAATAAATAAATGTATGAATAAATGCAAAAAATATTTCCTTTCGGTGTACAAAATAATGACTTTATTAGGGCATTTCCATACATCTCTGTGTTCTGTGGCTATAACTCCACCCCCTCCCCCCACTGCTGCCCCCATCATCATTCTCCACAGATTACCAGGTGAGTGTGGACATGATGTGTTTGGTCTTGAGGCACAGGCTAAACATCAAGCTTTGAGGTCTGGAAGATGCCTTCCCAGGTTCTCCCTCAGGCCTTAATGGAAGTCTGGTTTGCCTCCAAGGTCTCCTGTGACAAGATGTCATATCCTGGGGTTGTCAAATGTGAAGGGGCCTGTGTGAGACAAGAGTCAGCCCAGAAAGCTTCAACTCAAAGGAAGTTCCGGGGCTGCCCCCCCCCCCGCACCCCAATGAATATTATTGCCTTCAGCATCTTGACTGACAAAAGCACCTTAGCTGTGGCTGCTCTGGATTCCTGGCCCTGCCAGCACTGTGTGCTGGTTGAGATCTGGCAGCTGAGCCTCAGCCCCCATCCCAATACATTTAAAGGCTGCTCTTTCTGGCTCCCTGAGAACTGAGAGCAAGCAGCCTCTATCTTCCAGAAGAACACCCACAGCCAAAGATGCTCCAAAGCCTGGGATGAGGAAAAAACGAAAAACAAAACTTTATCTGGAAATGCAGCCGCCCAGGCACGGGGGGGGGGGGGGGGAGTGGGGGCGGTGCTTAGTGGGTCCCTCACCGGCAGCCAGGCAGCACAACAGGCTCGCTGCTTTATGAATTGATCTAAGGCTCGGCCTGATCTCCGGTGACAGGTTATTTGGGTAACCTGCAGTTTTCTATCCACACGGTAATTTTCACCTCCCTCGCTGTCAGGCAGAAGACAAGCTTTCTCCCTAAGTCAGGACCAAAATAGCAGGCGAGGCCTTCTAAATGAAAGTAATCCCACAAAGGGGCCTGACTGACAGGCACACAATGGGCGCCCCGGTAATGTCCGGGTGTTCAAAGAGGCCCAGGTGGGCAGACGGGAATGGGCTTGTACCCAGGCGCTGCTGCGTCTCCCTCTCCGATTCTCAGGGGATCCCAAGGCACGAATTAGCAGACCCGGCTATCACCAGCCCCTGGAGTTTCTGCTTAAACCCTTTCTAAAACCCCAACAAAAGTCTGATTATAGTTTAGTTGAGATGGCAAGAGAAAGGAAGGAACTCTAAGATTGAGCGATTAGAACAGGCTTCCTCTTCCTCTTCCACCTTTTCGCTGTGGATCCTGACAACAACCCCTCATCCTTCAGTTCAGCACGTCCATAAACAAAACGACCCTCTCCCAGGGACATCAAAGGCGAATGTAAATGAAAAGTGTGGCCTGGGGCAGGGGCAGACAGGCCTGGGCTCACCCCTCAAAGGAGCTCAACTCTCTGTTTCCTTGACAATAAAAAGGGAGAACTGAAGGGACACTTAGTTGTGCATGGGAGAGAAATGACAGTGAGCAGGCAACTGGTATAGACATAGCCCTGAGTCAAAGGGCGTGCCAGACCCCGGACAGCCTAGAGGCCCTCACGCTGCCAAGCGGCCCCTCACCTCTCCCGCAGGGGCCTCTGCCTGGCTCCCTCCAGCCGCATTCCTACCTAGGATCTCGTTGTGGCTCAGTGGGTGGCCCTGGGGAAAGCTGGAACAATGAGGAGGCTCAGTCTGCCTCCCACAGAAGGGACCCTGCTCCCTCCACCTGCTTTGGGAGCCTAATGAGTCAGTGTTTGTAAAAGATGTGAGCATCAGATGAAAGGGCTGCGGAGGCCTGCCTGTGAGAGAGGACCAGCATGCCAGCACCCCAGAGCACCCGGGAGCTCTCTGGAACACCCATGAACCCCTCTCCCTCCACTGGAACACAGGAACAGCTCAGAGCAAGCCACAGGTGAATCACCACTGCCAGCAGCCGAGGCAACAGGGGCCACAGGTCCATCGTACGACGAACCCACACTGTGACGAGGACCCCACGGCTAGAAGGGCAAAGAGATGGAGAGTGGGCTGAGTCTGTGTCCCCCTGGCATTCA
>NW_026594824.1:0-22057 GCF_907164565.1 Psammomys obesus
AGAGTCAGAAAAGTCAGTTCTCCAAGGCTTTCCTCTCCCACTGTCTAAACTGAGCCATCCCCTCTTGAAAAAATTACTAAAGCATCCTATCTTGTCTTTCTCTGCCTCCGATCCCCCCACTCCACTCTCCCCAGGTACAGGAGGGCACCCACATATGTAGCACCTATCCCTCTAACAGATGGGGGTCATGTCCCTCCCATAGCCTCAACCTGTGCCCCTGTCCACCAGGCTCAGGCTCAGGGTGACCAAGATGGGGTCTTCAGTCTCACTCAAGTGTTTTGAAACATACCCCTCTTCCCTTCACGCACCTGCCCCACCAACAGCTGCACCCAAGGTCCTGTGATGTTTTCGGAACATCTGAGAGAGACACACAGAGACAGAATCCCGTGAGAGTAAGGTGTCAGTCACGATCAGCTCAAAGTGATTCCACAGCCCTGACCTCAGACCTCCAGCCGGCCCCAGCCCCCATCGTGGAAAAGAAGGGGGGAGGTGCTCAGGGTCTGGTCTCCAGCCCAGGAGGGCGTCCTTCACACCACACAGCCTCAAATCCCAGCCCTGCAGAGCCTCAGGGCAGTAGTTTGAGCCATACGCAGGCACGTTTAGACTTCCTGCCCCCATCCTATTCCTCGTGGTCTGGAGCCCTGTGTGACGTTCCCTGCATGTATTTGTGCGTGCGCGCATGCATGGGCAGGACCGTGTGTGTGTGTGTGTGTGTGTGTGTGTGTACATGCATGTGAGGGCCAGAGGTCAACATCGGCTGACTCACCACTGGAACTGGCTTCACCGATCGGTTGTTTGGCCAGCTCTCCCCCAGTGACTCTCCCTGCCTCCCATACCCAACAAATATGGGCTACCGCACCTGGTTTTTTTACGTGGGTTTTGTGGAGGGGTATCAAACTCAGGTCCTCGTGCCATTTCCCAAGCCCTCCCTTTTCAATTTCCCAACTGCAGCCAGCTGGCTTCTGTGCCAAGCAGGCTTTTCTGAATTACAGTATATTTTCCCCTAGCGAGCTCAGCCTGTGTGCCTTGGCCCCAGAAATAGGACACTGTTCAGTGCCCCTCCCTGAGGCCCCCTGGAATTCAAGGTATGTGGTCAGGGTCCCAAGGGTCCTGATACCCCATACACACAGTCACACAGCCGTTCAGCAGAGAGGCAAGGCCACACCTGCTTCCTAGAGCAGTATTCATTTGTGTGGGAAAAGCTTGGGGTCCGAGCAGGGTGGGTGGCCTCTCTGCCCAGCCTGTCTGGACCTACAGGGCAAGGAAGACTTCACAAAGTGACAGCAGCATCGGGCCCCTGCCTGGTACTCTGGGACAGTGACAGGGGAACACCAGTGAGCTGAAGAAGGACAACGCACAGCTGCCACGTCCCTGACACACTCTCTCTGCCCCTGCTCACTCCAGAAAGCAAGCTCTCACAGCCACCTATGACACCTTTAAGTCTTGAGGTGAGACTCCTCTCTGGCTAGCCAGACCCACCAGCATCTGGGCCATTTCGTGAGGTGAGGCAGGAACACAAGGAGCCCTATGGGGCTGAGGCTCCCACCTCCCTCCCCAGGCCTGAGCCAGCTAGCCAAAGGTCAGAAATGGCTGGATTTGACATGCAAAGACCTGAGACCCAGGAGCTGAGGGAAGCCCCCAGGTGGCCGGAGAGGACTCGTAGGCTGAGCTCAGGGACGTGATGGTTTCGTCTGTGTCCCTGGCCTGGGGATCTGGATGTGTAAGGTAGGACCAGGCAACTCAGGCCACAAAGGTCCCCTGAGCACCCTGGGCTGGCTGGGAGGGAACCAAATGTCAGGTGTCAAAGGGGCCCCCTTTTCTTACAAGCCTCATCCTCTGTCTTGCCTCCTTCTGACCCTCAGGCCCTCATCTGTCTCTACCATAGTCCCCACCGCTTCTAAAATGGGCACATGAGGGACCCCATGTGTAGCTTCAATTCATTCCAACTAAATTAAAATGGGAAAATCTAAACAGCCAGGAGCACCCATAAACAAGCCTTTTATGGATTTCTGGAGACCTAGGCATAGGTCAAAGCCCTGTTTGTGAAGTCCAGAAAACAGAGCAGGTGAATAGAGGAATGAATGGCCATATGTCCACAGCATGGACTATTACTCAACCCTGAAAAGAATGAGGCTGCAGTGTGCTGGGAGAAGAAAGACAGATTTAAAGAAAGAATACCTTCATGTACAGAGAGAGTAAGAAATGCCAATTAGGCTCAGGGAGCGTGACTCGGCAGAGCACTCGCTTAACATGCATGGAAGCCCTGAGTTTGATCCCCAACACCACAAAAACTGGGTATGGTGGTTCACACTTAATTCCGGCACTCAGGAGGATTAGAGTCAGGGTAGGGAGATGGCTCAGTGGGTGAGAACACTTGTGCAAGTTTGAGGACCTGTGTCTGAAGGCGAGGACCCACGCACAAAGCTGAGCACGGCCACACACACTGCTGAGGCACGCTAGCTGCCCGCTCAGCTCCCTGTTAAACAAGGTGTGGCATAAGGTAGGACGTCTTCCTCTGCTCTCAGAGCATGTGAGCACTGTCGCTTGCAAACGTACCCATGCAGGCACAGGTACAAGGTCATGCCCATCACAGAGTAAAATCTGGGGTCAGTCTAGGCTACTTAAGACCCTGTCTCCAAAGGGGGAAAAGGCAGCTAATATAAAACGCACAGGAACACCCCCTTGGTGGGGACACAGGATTGTGAACTGTGCAAGGACAGGTGGGCAGCACAAGCTCACCCTCTTGAACCTACTGCTGCTGTGTGCACGCACCAAAGCCTGTCAAAGCGCATGCAGTAGGTGCACAGAGTTCAGTGGTTCAGAGCACTGTCTGCTCTTCTTGAGGACTTGGGTTCCAAGCACCCACAGATCAACTCAAAACACTGCAACTCCAGTTTCAGGGGATCTGGTTCTCCCTCTCTCTCTCTCTCTCTCTCTCTCTCTCTCTCTCTCTCTCTCCCCTGGCTTCCGTGGGCACCAGGCACATACGTGATGCACAAACATGTATACAGGCGAAAACACCTAGACATATAAAATAAGAATAAATGTTTCCTTAAAGTATGTACTAATTGCTGTATATCGATTTCAAGTCGACGAGGTGCTTTTAAAAGGGACGTGTTCCTGGGGTAAGGGGTAGACACAGGAAAAATAACCAGTGTCCTCACTGCCACAGCCCAACTAGGCAAACAGGTAAACAGGGGCCAAGAGGGGTGGCCTCTGAGGATGGGGCATTTTCACAGCTCCATGCAGTGGCAAAACCCCTCAGTACTGGAGCTGGGGTGTCGGTGGACAGAGCACTAGCCAGTCGCATGAGAGAACGCCCAGCAGATGCCAAGTAAATGCCAGGTGGGTGTGACAGCCTGCCTGTAATTCCAGCACCCAGAGGAGAAGACAGGGCATCCCTAGGGCGGCCTAGCCAAACCCACAACTTCTGAGGCCGGCTGGGAACCCCTGCTCAAGAACCAAAACCCCAGCTTCCACGCACACACAGAAACCCACATGCAAAACAGCCCAATCATGCATAACCCACATCTTGCATAGAACCCGCTGTCTAGGGCTTCATTTGAAACTGCACTGGGACCTCCCTCCCTGAGACTGAGTAACTGTTTCAAAACGGTTTTAAAAAGCTTTTAACTCACTTGTGTGTTTTTTTCATTCGTGTGTGCGCGTCTGTGTGTGCAGGCACATGCCTTGGACACAATGTGTGCACGTGGAACTAGAGGACTCTCACAAGTCAATTCTGTCCTTCCATCTCAAACTCAGTTTGTCCGGTTTGGGATTAAGTTGAGTCATCTCACTGGGTCTCAAATAAAATGTATTTGAAATAAGTAAGTCATCTATAAAAGCCTAGAAAGCATTGGACAGGGTTTTCTATAATTTCTGCATAAAAAACAAAAATCTTTTGTTTGACAAAAAATGAGGGATTAAATGTATGCATAACAAAATGAGCAAGCATTTTCAAATTATATTATAGACAAAGGGTTAATGGCTCTGATATATAAATAGCTTCTACAAATAAAGAAAAGGGCAAACATTAAAAAGAACAGAATGAGCCAAAGAAATGAAGAAATGACAGAAAGGAAATGCCAACAGCCTTTAATCATACAAAACATGCTCAGAAAATAGCCCATGGAAAAATTTTAAAACTGAAGCATTTTTGTCTTTGAGAATGTGGATAAAAATGAATATTTTTGTGTTATAATAAAAAAAAACCTTTAGGTATGGTTCAGGGTACCAACTAAGTGATTTAGTTTTCAATTATAATTTTTATGATAACTAGATGCATACAAGTATTTCCCACCCAAACTGAGATGCTCTGGCCTGTAGCTCAGCAGTATAGCACCAGTGAGGGGCTGGGGTGTAGCTCAGTGGTGGAGCACCTGCCTAGAATCTCCCAGTGAGGGGCTGGGGTGTGGCTCAGTGGTAGAGCCCCTGCCTAGAATCCCCTAGTGAGGGGCTGAGGTATGGCTCAGTGGTGGAGCACCTGCCTAGAATCTCCCAGTGAGAGGCTGAGGTGTGGCTCAGTGGTGGAGCACCTGCCTAGAATCCCCCAGTGAGGGGCTGGGGTGTGGCTCAGTGTTACAAATACCAAAGAGTATATTTTTTGTAAGAATTAAGTTATCTTATTTTTAATTGACTAATGTGTGCAAATGGCAGTGTTTTATTACAATCAATTTAATAAATATATGATGAAGCTTAGCATTGCCTATTTCCCTTTAGCTCTTTAATGTGACTCTGAGACAATTACGTCAACCATCAAAATTTACTTATTTGCATGGATGAGTTAATTGATTTGTTTATTGGTGTGTACACTGTGTGGGTATGTGTGCATTGCATTATGGAGGCAACCACGGATTTCAAGTGTCTTTCTCAGTCTCTTACCTTTTCTGAGACAGGATCGCTCAGCAGTCCTGGAGCTCACTGGCCAAGTGATCTGGCTGGTGATCCCCAGAGATCTACCTGTCTCTGCCTCCCAAGTATGGGATTACGAGGCCATGCCCCAACACCCTGCCTTCTATGGGGGCTGGGGATCTGAACTCAGGTCTTCATGCTTGAACAGGAAGCACGATATCCTCCAAGCTGTCTCCCTAGACCTATGAATCTATCAATTTAAATCACCCTTTCCTTCCCCCAACCCTTCTTTTCCCACCATCTTGGGAGGAAAGCCTAGCTCTGGGGGGCCTGGCTGCTGAGTGACATTCCCAACCTTCCAGCCCAGAGGTCCAGCCATGCTTCTTAAATTATCCTACAAGAGGGGTCAGGTCTTCCAGCCTCCTAGCATCACTCAGGAGGCAGTGGGCCTCCCCACTATGGCCTTTGCCAGTTAAAAGCTTGAATCACCTAGGCTCGGCCTGTTCCCGGAGGACCCACATTACTCTCCATGCCTCTTGCCTTCTGAGAGTGGCCCCTGTAGCCTCCCAGGAGAGATGACCAATTTGGTTATTTAACTAGACTCACAGTCACATCCTAAGTAAACAAACAAATCTCCTGCCTAGAGTTTCTGACTTTCCCAGGGAGCATGTATCATCAAGGTCCAGCTCCTCTGAGCAAACTTAGTACGTAGAGCTCAGCAGAAGTTGGCCAACATGGGGTCTCTAATATTAAGAGGCCAAAACAGGACCAAGAAGACACTGAGGCAAAAGCCTCTGACCACGCCCAGCACGGCCCTTGTAATTTGTGATGACATCACCCAGCCATGTCTGAAGAAAAGTCCCTGCTCACAGGAAGGTGACATTTGTGGTGATCCCAGAATAGTCTCGAGAGCCATTCTCCACCCTGAGCCTCCTGGAAGCCACGCCCACAAGGACAGAAATCTCAAAGCCCCAGAGCCTTTGGTGCGCCAGTGGGAGTATGAAGAAGCTTCTAGAAGAACCATTAAGTCATAGCATTTAGGATCCTGTGAGAAATATTTGCACAGGGAAAGAATAGACGAAAAAAACAAAAAACTAATGGATGCAGGAGTGGGGGGTGGAGTGGGGGAGGGGTGGAAATTCTGCCCTGGAGCCTTCAGTCCCAGGACACTTCAGTGAAACTCTCAGTCTCCAATGAGAGAGACGTAAGTCCTGTCTCTTATAGCAGTCTCAGGAAGCATACATGCCACCACAGAGCACTGGCCTAGGCAGGAAGGACCCCAGCTACCAGGGTTCACATCCAGCAAGGGAAAGACTATCATCACTGTTGCTGAGGGACCCTGAGCCTCAGGATCTGTCCAAGGTCCCAGCTGCCCAGAACAGGGACTGTGTCAAGGGACCACGGCAAGGAGCCCTGTGTCTTTGTGCCTTAGGTTCTGCGTTCATGCAGTACTCAGGTTCTTGTACCACACTCACGCCTGGCACAGAACCTGGGAGGCTTGGAAACTATAGTAAAGCCGAGGCTGGCCTGTACTATCAGCGCCTGGCCGCTCGGCAGAACCAACAGCTTTTCTATGGCCATGAGGCAAGGGCTGTCCATTACTCCTTCCTTGCTTAGCTGACCCTCCCCTGGGTCCTGAGGAAGACACAAGTATTGAAGATTCCCCCCCACAGATGGAAAGGCAGGCACAGACCAGCTTAGGACAGCACTGTTAGGAACGACCTTCTCTCCTGCCAGGCCTCACTCTGAGGGAGGAACAAGGGATGAGAGAACATTACAGGATGTGGGTTCTCCATCGGTCCCTCTCTGAGGGCCTTCAGTGTTCCCTTCCAGCCGAGTTCTTGTGGGTGCAGGCAGGCTGGGGCCAGACCCCTGCTCCCGGAAAGTGATGTGCTTGCAGGACTAGGCTCAGTGGGGCACAGGATGCCTCTAAGAGTGCAAGCTTGCCTAACCCCCGAGAGGAGGGAGCCTCAGCGTGCAGGCTGTGCCCATCACATCCACAGAAGCACCTGGAGCCAGATGGCCTCAGCCCCTCTCCCTGTGCCCATCCACTGGAGGGGAGGGGGTGCAGGAACCCCCAAAGAAAGGCAGATATAAGATCCACATGTGCAGGCACACCCACAAGACACTCAGAGCCTACTTTAACTCCAGCAAGCCTGTAAATTAGGGAAAGCAACCATAGAGCGATAGAGCTTTCCTTGGGTGTGAGCTGTGCTCTAAACACAGGACTAGGGATTGAATGGAGGTTCTTACACCTGCCAGTCAAGAGCTCTTCCACTAAGCTGTCCACCATCACCCCCAGCCATCCAAGAATATGTGTGGGGTGTGTACACACATATACCTGTACACACATCCACACATGAACATGTGCAGGCATGAACACCTATACACACATCATATATCCATATGTGTGTGTAAATACATATATATACATACACACACATATGCCAGAGGGCAATGGAGGGTCATTTTCCTATTTCTCACCACCTTGTTTGTTTATTCATTTTGTTGGTGTTTGTTTGTTTGCCTGTCTGTTTGTTTGAGACAATGTCTCTCACTGAACCTGGAGATCACCAGTTTAGGAAGACTGGCCAGAGAGCCCCATGAATGCCCCTGCCTCTGCTCTCCAGTACTGGGATAGGCATTCACAGCTGGGCCTAGCCTCTGACATGGGCTCCTGGGATCTGAACTCATGTCCACCTATTTGTGTGGCACGTACCTTACCAATGCAGCCCTCTCCCCAGACCCTGCAAGCAGTTTACACACACAAACTTATGTCCACAGTAGATT
Source organism: Psammomys obesus (assembly GCF_907164565.1). Lineage (NCBI taxonomy): Eukaryota > Metazoa > Chordata > Mammalia > Rodentia > Muridae > Psammomys > Psammomys obesus. Next base: position 7,642 of record NW_026594824.1, read on the forward strand.
GTGAGAGAGGTATGGCAAACACCCTGGTTCCTAGATAAACAGAGCCATCAAAAATATGGACGAAGGCTGGACAGAGTGGAACACGCCTTCAACCCCAGCACTCAGGAGGCAGGGGCAGGCAGGGCTCCCAGTTTGAGGGCAGCCTGGTCTACAGAGCAAGTTCTAGGATAGCCGGGGCTACACAGAGAAACCCTGTCTCAAAAAAAAAGAACACAAACCAAACCCCAAAAAAGGACAAAGTCCCCAAGGCCACACAGGCTGGTGACAAAAGAGCCAGCCAGCACTTGTCCTTACATAAGGTTACTCATTATTTAAATTAAACACCTTCATTTCACACTGTGGAGTTTTCTTTTGAATTACTCCTGAATGGCCAAGGCCTAGGCTGGGAGCACGGACGCCCACCAGATGCCTGGTGGGTGCAGACATGTGATTCTGGGCACGTCTGGTACAGTCCAGCTTGGCCCCTCAGCCCCACCCAGCTCACAGGCTTCATCATGGGGAAAGCTAAGTCTGAGTTGGGTCTTCAGTCTTCTAGTCTATGCAACAGGCAAATCTGCGTCCCCTCAGGCCCTCACAGGAAAGAAGGAAAGAAAGAAAGAAAGAAAGAAAGAAAGAAAGAAAGAAAGGAAGGAAGGAAGGAAGGAAGGAAGGAAGGAAGGAAGGAAGGAAGGAAGGAAAGAGTGAGTAAGTAAGTAAATACGTAAATAAATATCTGAGTTCAACTCCAGACCCCACATAAAAATGCCAGGTAAGGTGATACATAGTTTGTGATCCCGTTTCTGGGAGGGTAGAGACAGAGGCATCTCTGGGCTCACTGGCCAGCCATGCTGCTCGCTCAGCACACTCCAGGCCAGTGGAGACTCTGTTTCAAAGAACGCTGAATGGTGCCTAAGGAATGACAATTGAAGTGGTCAAGGCCTCCTCACAGATGAATGAGTGCCTACCTGCACATATGAACGCGCACACACAGGCACACAGAACTTCAGGTTGGAAGACACCTCACGAGGACTTCAGCTAGACTTTGGGGACAGAGGTACAGATACGCCACTGTAAATACCAGGTATGATCCCTGCTCATCACCTGAGCCTCAGTTTCCCCAACTTTGAGTAGAGGTAACAAGGAAGCTCAGGGTGCATAGTGACATTTTAAGTCTGCCTCCTGTCCCCTCCCCTGGGCGGAGAAACTGCTTCCTGATGCAGGAGCTAGGCTGGGGGTCGAAGGGTCAACCATCCTTTGGTTGAAGAACAAATCTCCCATGGGGGCTCCCAGGAAAGAGCCTCCTCCTTAGGTCCTCCCCCAGCCCATAGGCAGCCTCAGGGACACGTCCTGGCCACCCGCCAGCTCCCAGACATGCCTGTGGAGATTCCTGGAGCCCAGCCAGATGCTGTCACACACCCCAGGGGCCCCTGGCATTCTTGGCTTTTGTTTCCGATGACGTGGGATGCTCTGGAAAGGGGGAGTCTCTGCAGTGGCAAGACCTGGGCCTCCCATCCTTGCACACAAGAGGTCCACCCACATACAGTCTCTGGTTTCCAACAGGGAAGTGTATGCTGGCAGCAGAGGCAAGAGGGAGGGCTAGACACCGGGTGCCACTCCGCACACACGTGATAGGGCAAGGGCTGGGTGCAGAGAGAGCAGACGGGCTCAGTGCCAGCCCATAGGGCTCAGTGGTCGGCAGGGACAGCAGGACCAAAAGATGCTGAGCTCCAGGCCAACTGCACACAGCTGCTGGCAGAATCACCAGGAGGTTTCCTACTGCTCCAATATGGAGGTGGTTAACTTCAACCTTGGCCGCTCTAGCTGGTCAAGGGTAAGCCTTGAAGGCCTGGCAGGGTCCAACCTACCCTGCCGGGCCTCCCCTCAGCACTTTGGTTAAAGACAGGAACAACTTATGCCCTATTTATATCCCTGGCTTCACCACCCAAGGCCTATGTCCCCACAGCCTGTGAAGGAATTCCACTCCTATCTGTTTACACCTAAACTAAATGTTTCCTTAGCTTCAGTCTGCTTGCTGGCAGTGAACTTGGGACTTGGGCACCTGTGAGCACAGGTCCAGCTGCTGAAGTGGGCCCTTCCCTCTTGGCCACTGAAGGGAGGGCCTGGCCTGAGCCATCCCTAGGCAGCGGGCAGGAGCAGGGGCTGTGCAACCCCTAGTCCTGGCTGTTGTCCCACAGCTTTTCTTGGGGTTTCTGTGTCTATCTTTCTCACCTGAGGTGACCTCAAACCTAGCAGGACCGAAACCCAGGGAGGGTGTTTAGGTGGATCTTGAGCACATGGCTCCTGATCCATTCTCTTTGGATCACAGCTCCTCTCTGACCTCTCCCTACAGCTTTGCCCTTTCTGCTCCTTCAAAGGGACTCTCTCCTGCTCTGCCCACCCTACAGACCACCCTGGGAACCTCAAGTCAGCAGGGTGAAAATACAGGCCTTGGCTCCAGAGACTCCTGGGGCAAAATGAGATCTTCCTGTTCCCCCGATCCTTTGCTCTCAGCAGGTAGAATTTGGAGCGGAATGAAATGTTCAAAGCTCTTTGGTAGAATGAAAACCAAGTCCCTTCCCCCAGATGGAGAGCAAGCATCAGCTGTCACAAATACAGAGGAAGGAACAAGAATGGAGGCCTTGGGGTAGGGTTGCAGACAAGCACTTTCCAAGAGGATCTATCCAGAGTCAGTCTCGGCCTCATATTTCTCCAAAGCTGGCTATGAACCTTGGCCCTTCCTGTGGCCCCAAGCCTCTGGGCTTTAGACATTCTTCTCAGAAAACCACCAAGAATCCCCAAGGTGACCAGAGTTGCTGGACGTGAAGCAGAAGCCAGAAACTGATAAGGAGCCTGCTCAGGGTCACAGGAGCTGCTCAAGAGTGACGATGTCAGAGAAGGCTGGCCACCCCTGATGTCCCCTCTTGGCTCTTACCCCAGCCTGGTGGCCTCTGGGAGAGTTTAGAAATGGCTGGGAGGCCTGAGCCAGGAACAGGAGACTCTAGGGCTGTTCCTTGGCCACAAGTGCTGGTAGCTGCTTGGACCCTTGTTACAACCCTGAGTGAGCACCTTGGACTCACTGAGCAGACAGAGAGACAGGCATGGGGACAACATGCTCACTGCACAACAGATTGCTAGTGGCAGAGTGAGACCACACCTCTGTCTAACCATCCAGACCTCTCTCAGGAGTCCACAAGCAGTTCTGCCACACTGTGGCAGGACACACAGGCAGAAACTCCAGATAGTCAGAGGGGCCCACTGGCTGGGCCTCTAAAGCTGACATGGCTGGAAGGCTTTTATGCCCGGCATGGGTAGGTCCCACTCACTGGCCAGTCCCTCAGTGCTTTAGGGACTTCACTGGGCCCACCTGTCTACCTGGCACCCCAGCCCAGGGCCTGTGCCCCATGCAGAGCTGTGGAGAAGGTACAACTGAACCTTCACACACCTTCTCCAGGGCTGGGCTCTGTCTGCAGTGTTCAGGCACCACTGTGCCCTGTGGAAAGGTGAAGGGAAACAAGGGAGGAAGGAAGGACAGAAGAAGAGGCAGAGGTGACTTTAAAAAAAAAAATAGGACAGGAAAGAGCAGGCAAGAATAGGGGAAAGAGGAGAAGGGAGAACTGAAGAGAAGAGAGGTTAGAGAAGGAATGAGATGGAGCAAAGGAGGAGAGGTAGAAGAGAGGGAAGAATTTGGAAAGAGAAAGGGAGAGAGGAAAGGAGGAAGAGGAGGAGGGGGACGCAGAAGAACTGGCTGCTGATTGTACAGCCAGTCCTGGGAGACACATCTACAAAACACGCTCAGCCTAAGGCTCGGGAAACATCAAGGAAGAAGGGGAGGAAGGATCTTAAGAGCCAGAGGATCAGGAAGTTTGTTGTGAGACTGTCTCCTAGCAACACCGGAAGTTATGTCCATGGTCTTAACAGCGTGGCCATCTCCAACCATGAGCTGAACAAGGATCACAATGAACATGCCAAACGGGACTGGACGGGAGACACCTGTGAGGCCTCAACCCTACGCAAAGAACTGCAAGAAACTGAGCAAAGCTGGGAGTGGGAGAAGTGATCCTCTCTTAGGAAGAGCCCACCAGCTGGTTGTCTCATGCAGAACGGTCAGCCTGAAACATACATGCAAGTAGCATTACATGGACTCAACAGGTTATATTTAGGCAAATAAACATACATGTATACATGTATGGGTTCATATATATGTATACATACATACTTATGCAGTGACAATTAGTGAAAAGAACCAACGAATTCAAAGGAGAATGATGAGGGGTCTGTGGGAGGGTTGGGAGGAAGAAAGGAAAGGAGACGTGTTATAATTAAATTATAATCTCAAAAAAAAATAAACAAAAGAAGAAAATCTGGCTACTGGCCAGGGGTCCTGTAGAAGAACTGACCCTTTTGGGTAGGTAAGGGAGCTAGTTGCTGAGCAACAGCAGAAAGCAAGAGGTCACCAGGAAGAAGGTACAATTTGGTGACAGAGCCCAGGTGAGGACAAAGAACCCCCAAGCCTTGTGTCTCCCTGACAGAGCCGCTACAGGCCAGCACCTCCTATGGGCCAGCATCAAGAGAAGAGGGATGCTCCTGGCAGGCTGCCATGGGAAAAGCAGGTGGAGAGTGGGTCTGGCAGGGCCCACAGAAGAGCAGGGCCCGTTCCCCTCCACCTGTTCCGGGAGCACAGGAACTCCAAAGGTCAACCCACATCCAGACACTTTTTGAAAGGTCAGCTGTAACCCCAGAGTGTTACCTGAGCCAGCTCTTCCGCTGTCCAGTGCAAGATCTGGCTGTGCCAGGCACCCTGAGCCCCACCGGAGCCCACAGAGTCTATCCTTACCCCTACTGGAAGTAACAGGAGCCATTAGCTGGGCCCACCTCAGGGAACCCTGCTCCTCTGGGCTGGCTAGCTCCCACAGGGCTCTGAGGAGAGAGCTCTGAGGAGAGCAACTTCTTCAAGGCCTGAAGCAAAGCACCATGGTGCAAGGCCAAGGATACAGCCGTGGAAGTGGGAGGAAGCGGAGCTAGCCATGGCATCCTTTCTAAGTGACTCTCAGGAGCCCAAGACCAGGGATGGAATGCTAATCACTTCCCCTTTGAAACAAAGGGGTCCTACAGGGCATGAGGAATGGGGGTATCCCCAAGCATAGGGACCTACAGTCACCGGGCCTTTCCCTCCTCTGTCTTTGAGCCAAGAGCATCTTTGAGGGGGTGAAGACATGCGAGTTCTTGTGTTGCTGAGCTTAGGGACTGGGCAAATCTGGCTCATCACATAGCTTAGTCCTCAGGCCTCCCATAGCCCCTTCAAAAGGAGGACGAGCTGTTGAGAGAGCAAGATAGAGGCACTGAGATGTGCATGGCAGAGCTGGGATTCAAACCCAGGCCTCCAGACGCCAAGGCTAGGTTGTGAAACAAAGGGAGAAGAATGGTGTCCAGAATGGCAGTGGTGAGTGGCGCCCGCACTCCGCCCCCAGAGCACAGAGAAAATCCTGTGGCCTTATTCTCATCCTGATGCCTCTTGAACAGTGATAGACCCAGATGACAGGAGCTACATTTCCCAGCCCAGCAAACCTCTGTTAGCAAGTATGTGTCCTGCTGAGGGCTGGGGTACTCTGGGACCTTGCTGTCCAGTTGGAACTGTGTTGTCAGAGACGCAGCATTCCAGTTGGAACAATAGAAGGGTAGGTAGATGTCCCCGGATAGAAAGTCTGGACTGTAAAATTGGATGGAGGGACTCAGACTGTCTGAGGGATGGACTGTGTCAGGAACAGCTTGATCCAGGAGCTACCATCAGAGCAATGGTTTAAAGGTTGAGTAGGGATTTTCCACTGTGAAAAGGAATCACAAGTGAAGAGGGCTGCAAGCTTACGGCATCTAACAAAGCGTGGTCACCTGAAGCATAGAGAGGTTGGGTGTTCAGGGGCCCCATGTGTCCAGCAAGGAGGAGCCCCACATGAAAGGTAGCAAGGGCAGGACTGGGCCCTCTGGATGGGCTTCCAGCTCCCCTACTGCTCCATGATCCATGTGGTCTATTTCTGAGTCTCTTCCTAAAAGCCTATAGCTGGGACCGGAGGTGGCACTGGGCAAGCTCCCACCCAGCAAGGGCAAAGCTCCTTGGCCAAGACACCAGGCACTTCCTGGCTTGGCTCCGCGTCTGGGGACTGGGGGGGGGGGTCCGGGGGCGACATTCCAGCTGCCATTCCAGCTCCTCCTCGACAATTTGTCTATTTCCTGCCTTGGCTGCAAATCGCAACCGTTTCCTTCTCAGCCGCCTCCGGCCTCTGCCCGCTGCCTGGCCCTGTGCTGACCCCGAGGGACAGAGGACCGTCTTGTCCTGCCAGCTCTGACTTTGGAAGCAGCACTGCCCTCAGCCCAGCATCTGCCAAGAAGCCCTGGGGGGTGGGGGTGGGAAGAAGTGCGAGCCCCTGTGGAGAAGAGCCCGACCTCCAGGCTCATCACCCTGCCATTCACCTAGCTCCCTCAGGCATTTACATCTATAAACTCTGCTGCGCACCTCTAAGGTCCAGGCTGGTGACTGAGTAGGGGTCAGCACCTGGCAGCCACATCGTCAGTGGACAGAGTGCCGTGCTAGTGCCCACTTGGCCCGAGGACCCCATGTCCAACATGGACGGCTCAGGACCCAGCCTCAGTCTACAGATGCTGGGAAGAGCTTTCCAGATGCACAGATGTAATGGGTCCTCTGAATCCGGAGGAAGGTTGGAGACACCTACCTGTTTCTCTAAGAAGCACAGGAGCCTGGGAATGTCCTGCAAGGGACTTCTTCACCCCCTCCCAAGCCTGGATCAGAACCCTAAGCCCTTTTGATGGTAGACATCTTCCACAGAGCTTCTGGAGCCTGATAAAGGATACGATCAGTCTGGGGACAGATAGACATATATTCTGCGTGTGACCCTGATGTAACAGGGTCCTGACTGCTCCTGGAGGAGGGTTGCCCTCATGCTGGTGTTTGCACAGAGAACCAGAAAGGGCCACAGGACCAAGCCCGACCTTTAAGAAGCACGCCACTGGGTCACTGTGATGCTCACTGCCTTGCTACCCCCTCAGTGCCTCTCTCTGTCTGCAGGTAGAAGTCATACTAATCCAGGAACATCAGGATTCCTCCTGGGGGGGGGGGCACAAGGAAGATTCTCGGAGAGGTACAAAGACCCCCTGGCCACTCAAGGTCTCTAGGGAACACCAGGCCAGAGGTCAGCCTGAGAGCCACTCCCCCAGGGATTGATTAGGCCCTGTTCTTCCTGGTCCCTGCGGTTGTACCTCGGACAGTGCCCTTGAGGTTGGCAGCATGAGGCTCCAGGAAAGCAGAGAGCATCCACTGAAAGAGAGCCAGTAGAACACAGGGCGAAATGCTGGTGACCTTCACATATAAAGAATGTGTTCATCACGGCCACTGCTGGGCAGTCTCCAGTAAGAGCTAGAAAGATTTTCCATGCCGGGGCCAGTGTTCAGTTAATGAAAAGTACCAAGGCTGAGCTGGCGGCTATGAGCTTCGGTGTAAAAGTGATTTAAAGGCCAGAGTGCCCATGCCACGCTTAATTTGAGAAATGCCTCCATAGTGGGAAGGGTTAATATGTCATCAGAGGTTCTTCCCAGCCCCACTCCCCAAAGCAGAATCCTGAGAAAATCTCATTTCATAGTTTCCCAGAAAACCAGGTGCACGGCAGCTGCGGCATGCATGGCGGGAGCAATTCCGAGGGAGAGGCGAGTGAAACTGAGACGGGTGCAGGCCGGCTGCTGTCTACAGGGTGAACTCTCGGGTCCTGGGGAGTCAGAAAGACCTTCATAGCCCCCCGCTGCAACCTCTGCCTGGTGCTGTGCAACAGCATCGCCCACCCAGGACCAAGGCCAGACACAAACCTGAGAGCGCAAATCCAGCCCGCTGAGCAGCATCTGCATAGACAGAGAGGACACTCTAAGAAAACAGGTCTCTGTTCTGTAGTACTGGGGCTGAAGCTCAGGACCTCCCACATGCTGGGCAGGGGCTCTACCACTGAGCCCCACCCCAGCCCCTCACTGGGGGGTTCTAGGCAGCTGCTCTACCACTGAGCCCCACCCCAGCCCCTCACTGGGGGGTTCTAGGCAGCTGCTCTACCACTGAGCCCCACCCCAGCCCCTCACTGGGGGATTCTAGGCAGGGGCTCTACTGTTAAGCTCTATCTTCAGTCTTCTTTTTACTTTTTAAGACAAGGTCTTCAAGGTAAGTTGCCCCGGTTGGCCTTGAACACATTCGATAGCCTAGGTAGGTCTTGAACTTATGATCCACTTACCTCAGCATCCCTCCCAAGTACCGGAGTTTACAGACATGTGCTACCAAGCCTGGCCGGGAAAACTTAAAATCTACTTTTGGGCCGGTGACATAGCTCGGCAGGTAAAGTCACTTGTTACACAAGCCAGACGACCCGAGCTTGATTCCCAGAACCCACAGTGGAGAGAGCTAACTCCTGAAAGTTGTCCTCTGACCTTCACCTGTATGCTGTGACACATACAAACATATACACACACACACACAAACACACCACCACCATCAGTAACAATAATAACAATAAATAATAATGCTAATGCATAAAATCCGCCTTTTAGTTAGATATTCCTGGACCAAATAATATTCCTGGACCAAATGTGGAGCCCAGTGAAACAGCCCGCCTTTAGAGTTTCTTCCTGTTCACTCATCGCCCCGTACCCTCTCAGCCCAGCTTTACCCCAGGCTGCTGGGAAACAAGCCAGAAGCCTTAGATTTGGGGGCGAGAGGACTCTTGAAATGATATCCTCTGCAAAGCTGTACGTGGGGCCTTACAGACTCGGGGGCCCTTCCCCTCACAACTTCACCAGGGGCCTGCCACACTCTGCAGGGTCGGAGTGATCCTTCCTCACGTCAGTTGAAGGTAGAGGCCTGCACGGCGATGGGGTCTGTCTGGGGTCCCCAACTGAAACTGTGGAGGCAGAGCTAGGACAGGGTGCAGAGGTGGGTTGTGGTGGACCTGGCTCAGGTCGTGCCCAACAAAGGTTCCTAGCATTCCACCAAGAGCGTAGACCAGGCCGGAGTGCATGCGGCATTCAGCCTGAGCTTTCTGGTGGTTGACAGCATTACCTATCTGCACAGGCAGAAAGAACAACCTGCCCAAGCCGTGACCATTACAGGCATCTGCTGCCTCCCCAGGGCCTCCGGGGCTGCCGGTTGGTAGCAAACACTGTTCTCCTCTAATAAAACAAATCATCTGAGGCTGTGGAAGCCGCAAGAGGAAACAGCTGTGCACTGCTGGCTGCAAACACGTGTTTCGACGCCCATCCCGGCTCGCCTGCTTCACCCCTGTGGAATTCTGGACGCCTGGCCCGTTTTCTGAGTCCTCTGGGGCACTCTTGCATTGTGAGAGTGAACTGACTCACTCTTAAGTCAGTTCAACAGATTGCCATTGGGCACCTCCTGTATACATGACACTGTCGCCAACGCAGAGCCATCACGTGATCACCCCTCCACCACCTCCTGGTGACGCCTCATCGCAGCCATCACCTCACTACCATCTCAAGACAGACATCCCTCGCAAGGACCGCATCACCAGAACCATAACTTCCTCACAGCTGCGCCTCCCCACACAAACAGCTGCCGCCTCTCCAGATGTGCCACCTCCTTATGATTGCCCTCTCCCCTGGACCATCGCCCTGTGTTTGCCATCATCACCCCCGTGACTACCACCCTCTCCCACTGTGCCACTGCCCCTGTCACGTTATCATCATGCCATAAACCTATAACATTATAGGAAGCCACCTGACAGCAAGCCACCTTCCCTCCCCTCCCCTGGCTCCATTGCCCATGGCCTAGCAGAAGGCTTCTTCCTCCAGTGCTCACACTGGAACACGAAAAGCACAACCAAGTACTATGTATGGGGAGGCTCCTCCCTTCCAATGACCCCAAAGATGCCAACTACAGGGTAATGCTTAACTACAGAGCCCCCTGGATTCCAGGACTCGTTCAGGCTTTCCCAGCTCCTGACTGGTATTCATGTAACCTCAAGGGAGGCCTGGCATGGCTGCAGTCTGTAGGGAAAGCCTACAATCGTAAGACTTGTTCCGGGTGGTACAATCTGTGCAGCAAACATTCCTGTCAGCCCTGGGAAGGAGCTACTCACGAAGGTCTGAAGCAGCTTACCCCAAAGGTCAGCTTTCTGCAGCACCCTGGTGTGACAGACAGAGGAACAGACGGGCATAGCGGAAGCCAGGCCATTTCACTACAACTCAGCTGGAGTCTTCTACTGGGGTCACCCAGAAACTGAGGACATAGGGTCAAAGAGGCCACTGTAGTGCAGCCCAAGGGTCTGACACAGAGAACCCCTTCTCTCCTACATGACACTGAAGGCTCCCTGCTGGTGTCCCCATGTCAGGTGTGTCTGAGAACACAAACTGTGATCCTGGGACTCAGCGGATGCCTGTGTCTCCAATGCTGCCTGCCCGCCTGCCTGTCTAATATGGCAGCCAGCAGACACAGGTAAACAGCCAAGGTGAGTCTACGAAACTTTGTGCCAGCTGCATGTTGAGTGCCCAGTAGACCCGGTGGCCAGTGGCTGCCACACTGGACAGTGCAGTAAGGAACACACGTCAGGAGCTTTCATCAGCTAGCCCTGCTTCCCAGGCAGGAGCCCTGCCGAGTGCTGCGACACAAGGTGCCACAACCGGCACTCAGAAGCCGTGGCCTGGACCTTACACTCATTCCTCACACCTCTGGATGCCAGGGGCCCAAGACTGAGGTGTCAGCTAGGCTGCCTGAGCCTCTGATAGAATCTGGGTTTCACTCCAGCCACAGTGGGCAAACCCGGGCTTATAGGTGCATGGTCTTTGGGCCTGTATGTTCAGACCATGTTCGTGTGTGTGTGTGTGTGTGTGTGTGTGTGTGTATGTGTGTTGTGTACATGTGTGTGAACTGTGAATCTGCGGTTGCGTCTCTTGCCTCTCACTAGGACAAGCAAGTCACTTCAAGATGAACATATCTCAAGCTCAACTCACCTAACTACATCTCTAAAGACTGTTTTCAGATAAGAGCCTCTTAAGCAGCGGTTCTGAACCTTCCTAACGCTTCGACCCTTTAATACAGTTCCTCATGCTGTGGTGACCCCCAACCATAAAATTATTCCGTTGCTACTTCACAACGGTAATTTTGCTACTGTTATGGACTGTAATGTAAACATCTCAGGTGCAGGCTATCTGATGCTGACCCCTGTGAAAGGGTTGTTTCATAGTCAAAGGGGTCATGACCCACAGGTTGAAAAATGTCGCCTTTGAGGATGCTACTCCAGAGCACACCCCTTTCCAAAGCTCCTGGCTGTCCTTTACAGCTATCTAGGCCAGCTGGCTCTATCTCAAGATAGAGTTCCCAAGATAGGCAGAGGCAGGCCTTGATCACATGTGGCCCACAAGGCCCAGGCCAAGATGTGCGTTCCCCCCTCTGTTGGAGGAAGGAAGGCTGGGTGATTAGTACATGGGTAGATGGGTATTTGGGTGATAAATCAGCACAGGAGCCAGGGCGGGTCTGACTTCCCAATCTCTGGAAAGTCTCAGGCATGTCCACCCCAGCCACAAACTTCAGAGTCTAGGACAACGACAGAAACAACCTGGTCACGGCACAGACACGCTTCTAAGACCACATTTTATTGATCTGCAGGGCTGGCTTGTCTTGCTACATCCCTTCAACTTTCCCAGGTGACCCAGTTAGGGCTGGGTAAGTTGGTGGCCAGAGGGATCACCGGAATCTCCAAAGTGTTCTTGGATAAAGACAATATCAGAGGTGCGTGTGTGTGTGTGTGTGTGTGTGTGTGTGTATGTGTTAGGATGGAGGGAACACACACAGAAGCTCTGGGAATCTCTTATACCAGGCCCAAGGCTGTAGGGATCCTGAGATGAACCCACTGGCAAGCTCAGCAAGGGTCCTGCTCCTGCCACCTTCCCAGGATCCTCTGGCAGCTCCATGGAGGCCCCATGGGTGGCTAACGCCCAGGAAGCTTCCAGAAGGCCGTCACCCTGGGGCAGCAGTTTGAACTTCCTCACATGGCCTTGGTCAAGCCAGACGCCATATCTCCTTCTTGGAAAGAAGGCCAAGCCAGAGGGCTGAAAGTTCCCTGGGGGCTCCTGGCTGGAGGTTCTGGGGAGCATAAACTACGTCTTGCAAATTAAGACGGTGGCTAAAATGAGAGAAAATGCCAGAAATAGCTCTGCTGACTCAGACCCCGCTCAGAGTTCTGTGGGAAAGTGCCATGGGACAGAGGGCTGACACCGCACAGCCCACCATCCCCCCACCCACCATCCCCCCATGCTTCCCCACCCACCAGATTTCACACTAACTCTGCCGCAGCTCGAGAAAGACGTAGGACAGAGTTTAGAGGGCACTCTGGGCCATGAGTGTAGAAGTACCAACCAGGGACAGATTTAAACTGAGTTGTGGATCGGATCATACGACAAGAGACTCGGGATTCTCAGCTCTACTGGCCTCACTTGGCCTCAGACATCAGCGTAGAGCCCCTCATGGTTTCAAAATGATAGCCAGGGTTCCAAGATATCATATCCTCCCCCACCAACCTCGAAAGCGCTTTGTGCTCTGTGGTAAGGTCTGGGAGGAGGTTTCCAGAGCGCTCGGCAAACTGCTCTCCGGTTCTGTTGGCGGATAGAATTGCCCTATGTGCTGCTCCAGGCTAGCTGGGCAGGTGTTTACTCTTGAATGTGACCACTGGGCTGAGGCTGCCTGGTCCACACTCCTGGGTGCAGGAGGAGCTGGGTGGATGGAGAAGCCTGTCTGTGCTCTGGGAGCCAGGCCTGTGGGTTTACAGTGACTCTTCAGCTATCATGGCTGCCCAGAGGAAGGCCAGGGCTCACTCCGGTAGTAGCTTGGAGGGAGTGCGGTAGCAACAGCTCCCTACAGCCCGAGAGTGATCCACTCCTGAAGAGCCAGCCGGACAGGTTGTCACTATGTCTGGCCACCACGAGTCCTTCTCACGGTGGACCAGGAACACGTCTGCAGGCCTGGAGGAAGGCATTAAACTTGAGCAGCCTGGAGGCCTGAACAAGAGAACAGTTTCAGAAAAAAACAAACATACAAACAAACAAAAAAAACTCTAGAAGGTGTGTGCCCGTGCAGCAGTGTTTAGTCGGAAGGACTATGGGAAGTTTGTTTTTCTTCAAGCCACCTTGTATAAAGTAATAACAAGGGAGGACAGTTGGTTTCTTTTTTGTTTTGTTTTGTCTATTCCTTGCCTTTTCAGACAGGGTCTCACGTAACCCAGGCTGGCCTCAAACTCACTATGTAGCTGAGGTTGGCCCTGCTTCACCTACCAAGCGCAGAGATGACAGCTTGATCTGTGCACCGTTTAAAGAATCTCTCCTTCCCATCCACCACTCAGAGGCCGTTTCAGCATCTGCAGGAGATGCTGACCAGAGCATTTCTGAAAGCAGCTGAACTGGATGAGGAATGATGGTGGCCGGCCACCTCCACAGTGCTTGGCTACAGGACTCGAGCGCCGTTCTTTTTCCTTTGTTTGATAGATCGGTGACTTGCTGGCTTATTTAGACAGGGTCTCGTGTATCCCAGGCTGGCCTTGCACTCTTGGTCATCCTGCTTCTTCTACCTCTGAGTGCTGGGATTACAGGTATGTGCCACCGTACCCAGCTAATGTGAACTTTTCTTTTGTGGGTGTATGACAGGGCATGTGTTACCAGTAAGGGGGCTCCAGAAGGGTGTTAGGTGACCTTCTCTATCACTCTCCCCATTATTCCCTTGAGTTCTGTGGAAAAGCACAGTGGCTCAGAGGGCTGAGCCTGGACTTGGGCTGGCAGCCAGCAAGCCCCAGCCATCACCCTGTCTCTGTCCCCAACAGCGCTTGGGCCACAGGTGGCTGTATGGCTGCACCTAAATTTTTATGTGGGTGCTGGGATTTGGACTTTTGTCCTCATGCTTGAACAGCAAGCTCTCTTCATCTACTGAAACACTTCTTCAGCTAAAGCAACACTCTGGTCATAGATCATGAAATCCAGAATCCAAAACTGGCATGAGTCCCTTTGAGGACAATGCCAGCGTTTGCAGGGGGGTGGGGCAGGGTCCACAAAGCAGCCTCGGACTGTGGCTAGCCATTCCATGCTCCAGGACCTGAGGCAAGACATGCTCTTCCCCTCCCACCCCTCCCGTCTCCTAATGAGCCATGGGACTACTTCCAAAAACAAGGATTGTATTCTTTGTCACCCGTGAAACGGACCCTGAGGTCTTCCAACCTCGATACCAGATTCTGTTAGTAAGAAAAATAATGTTAGCTGAGTCAGTGAGATGCTTCCGCAGGTGAAGGTGGCTCCTGCCAAAGCCTGTCAACTGGAGTTCCAGAGCCCACATGGCGAAAAGAGAAAGTGGACCCCCCCCCCGGCGGTCTGCTGACTTTCACGTGTGTGTCATAGCATG
>NW_026594825.1:0-4279 GCF_907164565.1 Psammomys obesus
CACACACACACACACACACACACACACACACACACACACACACCACACACACACAAACCCACATGTGCACACACACACATCACATACATAGACACGCATGCATGCACAAGGACATGCGCATATATGAACACATGCCACACATGCGTGCAAATACATAATCACAGACACACACGTACATACTCACACTTCAAACCACAACCACAGAATGGGGCCAGCTTCTTTGGCAGTTCCCTGAGTGAGTAACCTACATTGTCAAAATAGAATTTCACCTGGACCTGTCCACAGGCGGTAGCAATTGGTTTGTCTTGGTTTGGTCTTTTGAGACATGGCCCAGGTTAACCTTGAACTTGAGGCCATCCTCCTGCCTCAGCCTCTCCAGTGAGTCACAGGCACACACCATCACGCCCTAGGAAGTTTTGAATCATACAATCATACATGTGTTAGCGGGCTGAGATGAGATCCTCCTCTCCTGGGGGCAAGGGAGCTAGAGAGGAAAAGCCTCAAGCTGGCACCCAGCAAGGCTGAGTGACTCTGACAGGTGGAGTGCAAGCAGCCCCTCAGGGAGACTCAAGTTCAAGAGGCAGGTGGCCTGAGGGGCAGGTGACAAGTACCAGGGCTCAGGAATTAGTGTCTTCTCTTCCAGCTGCCTGGCACAGCCCCACTACTCATGCCTCCCCCAACTGATGCTAGCAGCCTGGGCAGCGTGGGTCTCAGCAGGCATGCCATCACCAGCAACCCGTTTTCATTCTCAGCAGGCCCCAGTGTGGAACTGAGGAACACGGGTCACTCACAAAGACAACCGCGGAAATGCCAACTCAGCAGAGCAGTCCCCACCCTGGCGGAGCAAGCTCGCCCTCACCCAGCAGCAGCCCTGAGGCCCTGGCCATCCATCAATGTCACCAGCTCCATTCTAAAGGCCACCTGGCTGCAGCTGCTTCCGCCAAGCAGAGGGTAAGGGGTGGAGGGGGCTCCACATGGGGCTGGCTGCCGGCAAAGGTGCCCTGGTCAGGATGGGAGATATTCAGCCAGATGCACATTGCTGGCCAACTCCAGCCAAGGGCTTTTCTGAGGTCACAGCCAGACAAAGGCTTGCTGAGAAAGAGTTCCTCTCTGTGGCTAGCCTCTAACCAATGAAAGCAGCTAGAGGCTAGAGTGGGCCAAATTGCCACAAAGGACCAGACCACAGGGGCCTGCAGTAAATATAAATCCAAAAGCTCCAGGGCTGGGGTGTAGCTCAGTGATAGAGTATTTGTCTAGAATATTACAGTAAGGGGCTGGGGTATGGTTCAGTGATAGAGCATTTGTCTAGAATATCCCAATGAGGAGCTGGGTTGTAGCCCAGTGATAGAGCCCCTGCCTAGAATCCCCCAGTGAGGGGCTGGGGTGAGGCTCAGTGGTAGAGTTCCTGCCTAGAATCCCCCAGTGAGGGGCTGGGATGTGGCTCAGTGATAGAGCCCCTGCCTAGAATCCCCCAGTGAGGGGCTGGGTGTGGCTCAGTGGTAGAGCCCCTGCCTAGAATTCCTCAGTGAGAAGCTAAGTGGGAATAAAGCTCAGTGGTGGAGGGCCTCTCTAGCGTATGTAAGGCCCAGGGTTTCATTTCCAACACCAGATTGGGACCATGAGTTGGGGAAAAAACTACCCTGGATCCTTGGGTCCAGTTTCTCCAACCCTGTTTCTTTGTGTGTGAGTCTGCAGTTAGAGGCCAAAGTGGGTCTTGCCTCACTGCAGCCATGTTTATTGCCGAATCTGTTTGAGAGTTATGACCTTAGGTTGTGGAACTTCTCATCTTCAGGGCCCACCCTTCTCTGTGTATGGGAGGCATCCTTGTGGATGGACTAAGGGACCTACCCTTGTCCCTAACGGGTTTCTTTAGTCAAACACTTCTGTCCAGGGCTCTTAGTTTAGGGACAAAAGGGACAGAATCTTCGTAGTAGGTCTCTTTAAGAAGCAATCCCAGCCCAGGCACCTCCGGAAAGGAATAGCTGGGAATCTCCTGGGACTGCTGTGTACTTCCAGACACCAGCTCTTAAGACTCCGTAGCCCTGTAACTGAAGCGATGCATTCTGCATGCTAATGGACTGTCGGTGGCTGAGGGCCTCGGCTGACTATTCACTGGAAGGAAGGATGGTTGGAGTCCTGAGACCTAAAAGGGAAAGCCCCTAAGGGCTGATGATCATGAGGGGCCATGATGGGACCAACCATGCCCACTCAACAAAGCCCCCACAAAATCTCAAAGGAACTCACAGAGCACAGAGACAGATGAGCACAGCTGAGGGCCTGGAGGGGGTAACCTTTCCCCCAGACTCACCTGTGCACTTTTGTTGGTATCCTTTATAGCTTCCCAGTTAAAACCCAGTGCACACATTTCCCTAAGTGCCATGAGACATTCCAGAAAATGTTAAGAGAGCCCCGCTTTACAGGTAGCTCAGGAGAAGCTCAGGCAAGACAGACCAAGGTTCGTCATTGACGTCTGACATGGGAACAGCCTTGGGGGCCAAACCTCATCCTGTGGGATCTGATACTACCTCCAAGGAGACAGTGACAGCACAGAAGTGGATTAGGGGAACTCCAGCTGGCCTTCTTCCATAATTGCTCTGCTGGTGTCAAGAAGCATTTAGAAAGATGACAGTAGGGGATACTGAGGCTGAGTCAGATGCTGGATTTATCCATAAGAGAGCTCCAGTCACCCAACCTGCAATACACAGGGAAAATGGAGTTGTTAAGTATCTCTGTGGGTGGGGGATAGATGAAAGATGATTGGAATCATAGACACATGATGACTACATGGGCAGGTTGAAGGCTGAGGTGAGTGAGGAGAGGGCTGACTAAGCATGGACGGGTGAGTGGATGGACAGAGGGATGGACAGATGGATGGATTATGGGCAGGTTACTGGGAGAATGAGCAGAGAGACGACTATATGGAGGTGGGTGAACAGGTAGGTGGGTGGAAGTGTGGATAGATGAATGGGTGGGTGGGTGAATGAGTAGGTAGTTAGGCAGATGGAGAGACAGATGAATAGATGGACAGGTGAGCGGATGGGCAGGTGGGTAGATCGGTGGATGGTAGGTTGGTAGGTGGATGGATGGTAGATGGGTTAAGTGGATGGATAGTTGGATGGTGGATGGATGGGTGGGTGAGTGGGTGGAGCTGTCTGGCTGGCTGGATGATGTATGGATTGAGGTGGGGGTGAGGGGACAGGAGCCCTAGCTGACCTAACTTACCTTGCTAATGGTTTGTGGATACCTGTCTCAAGCCCAGTGTGCATAGTATGGGCTCCCAAGAGCAGGAAGGCATGGTCCCACCTCTTCAGAGAGAAATATATCATATCTCCACACTATAGGATGAAGAAATAGGATGAGGTGAGGCCACGTATATGCCCAGATCTCTGTTTCTCTCCAGGTACCAGAGATTGTGGTGGGGCCCACAGGGCCATGTTTAAAGGGAATCATTTGGCTTTCTTCCAGTTGTGCTGATTTGGCCTCAGTTATGCCTGGGACTTCCATGTCCATAACTCTTTTTAGCCCTGCCCCTCCCATCAGCTCTACCCCAGCTGCTACCTCCAAGGGAGGGACAAACGCTCCCCAGAGCTGCAAGGCATAAAAGGCCAGCCACTAGCCTCAGCTGTTCCCAGGGCTGACACTTGAGCCCTGGGCTTAGTTATTTTTTATCCATTAAGTAATCCTAGTGGAAGCCAGGAGAAACTGAGCCCTACCTTGAGCAGGGGCCAGGAGGGTTGCAAAGAGAAAAGGTCATGCTAAGAATGGCTGCAGGCCCTGCCGTCGTCCCGAGCCAGCTTCTGAATGGAATCAGGGCTTGGAAGAAATGTTCAGGTGTCCAAATTGGGCTCTTTGCCGCTATGCAGATCTTGGGGCAGGTTCTCATTGAGAAAGGTTGACGGATACTCTGACCACCTGGGGTCCCCTTTCCCAGCTGTAGCTCTCCACCCACCCAAGGCTCTCGTCCTATCTTCAGAATGAGATCTGGCGGGAGTTCAGCTCCATTAATTGCTGGGTGAAGAGCCTGGAGATGTTCACAGCAGGTGTTCGGCAAAGGTGGCTTTCAGGTCATGCCTGCAGAAAGGTCAGAGGCCAGAGGCTCTGGGGAGAGAGGCTCAGAGTTTAGGAACTCCACTGTGGCCTCTAAAACCTGCCTGCAGGAGTCTCCTCCCTCGACATTGCTTTCCACTACACAAAGCCCCAAAGCAGAGGAACATGAAAGCAGCCTCCCCACGTCCACCACCTCACACACACCGCCTAGAGAATCCCAGAAATGGAAGAC
>NW_026594826.1:0-1068 GCF_907164565.1 Psammomys obesus
CTCTGTGTGGATTGCTTGAAGGCATATGTCCATTTAAATATCCTATTTGCACAACATTTACAAGCTCACCAGACTTCAAATGAACGGCTACCCTAACCTCACTTGAAACAGGAGTTGCTGCTTTTTCTGTGCGACTTGCGATACCATTTGACACCGTGTATCTAAATACTATGCTTCTAAGTATGAGCAAATTCAGTTTCAAGTAAATATTTACCAATGTGGTTATTTCAGCATACAGCGGTGGCTTATTAAATAAACCCCTACCAATTTGAGAAAACTGTATTTGCATCTTTAAGACAAAACTATTCCATAATGCTGAGGTTAGTCATTTCAATGTTCAAATAGTTCCAAAATCAACTAAAGCATAAAAACATTGATATAAAAGACAGATTACAGAGAAGTGAACCTGACATTGAAAACTTTCTCATATCAGATTATGATTTACTGGACTGCACTAATTTCTGAAAAATTAGGGAAGTTGTGTTGTGTGTGTGTGTGTGTGTGTGTGTGTTGTATGCACTTGTTATTGTGTTGACACATGTGAGCAAGTACATACAACACACACACACACACACACACACACAACACAACTTCCCTAATTTTTCAGAAATTAGTGCAGTCCAGTAAATCATAATCTGATATGAGAAAGTTTTCAATGTCAGGTTCACTTCTCTGTAATCTGTCTTTTATATCAATGTTTTTATGCTTTAGTTGATTTTGGAACTATTTGAACATTGAAATGACTAACCTCAGCATTATGGAATAGTTTTGTCTTAAAGATGCAAATACAGTTTTCTCAAATTGGTAGGGGTTTATTTAATAAGCCACCGCTGTATGCTGAAATAACCACATTGGTAAATATTTACTTGAAACTGAATTTGCTCATACTTAGAAGCATAGTATTTAGATACACGGTGTCAAATGGTATCGCAAGTCGCACAGAAAAAGCAGCAACTCCTGTTTCAAGTGAGGTTAGGGTAGCCGTTCATTTGAAGTCTGGTGAGCTTGTAAATGTTGTGCAAATAGGATATTTAAATGGACATATGCCTTCAAGCAATCCACACAGAG
>NW_026594827.1:0-13813 GCF_907164565.1 Psammomys obesus
GTGTGTGTGTGTGTGTGTGTGTGTGTGTGTGTGTGTGTGTGTGTGTGTGTTTCTTTAAGTTAACTAGCCACACACTGAAGACTGAAAGACAGTGATGTGGCCAGGAAGACCAGTCCATTGAGAAAATGAATACAAATGAAAGGGAATAGAAACAAAAGTAGCAGTAATTAGAAGGATATGAAAATATACAGCAAAGAATATGTGAGAGAAGCAATATTTGTTTGTGACTAAGAGAAGCCACAGGGCGTAAGGTGAGTTTAAGACATAAACCACGAGAGAGAAATTGAAGGTAGCAGAAAAGATGTATAGTAGGAACTTTCTTAGGAATGAGGAAAGCTAACACTCCTGAAAAGTTATTTAAGACAATTTGTACTGATGAGTAGGCAAAGTGATCAAATGACATGACTTGCATTTAAAGATACCTCTGTCATCATTCTATTCTTGAACTTCATTAACCTGCATCAGCTTTACACATACACACAGACACGCTCACGCACGCACACACACACACACACAATACCTGTTTGTTTTGAACACAAGTATCTGTTCTTAACTATTGATTATCACTTCTCTGGGAACTTGAGCCAAATGTTCTGGGCATTCAAACCTTTGTTAACTGATGAGGCTTCTGGTGAGGAATTCCCAGGCGCTTCTACATAGTATGGCAAATCACAAACATGCAAAGTTAAGTGCTGAATTTGTGTCAGGACAACCAGCACTGATATCATTATTCCTGAGAGTGGGAGAAGTTAGAAGGCAATACAGAAAACCTAAATGTTCTTTGATTTTCTCTCACGTCTCTTTAACATTTAAACTATTGTATACCTTTACTTTCCTTTTCTTCCTTCTCAGTGAGCTCATTCTTCTTAGTGATCTTCACTGTAATAGGGTCTGTTTCCTGAAACTATAATCACGAACCTTTCCTTTAAGCGGCCTTAAAATGTTTATATGGGTTCTTAAATTCTAAGATTAGATTTAAAATTGTTTTATAGAGATAGAAGAATATCTAATCAAGGCATTATACAGCTAGCATTCCTTATAGTTACTTTTTTTTAAAGTCACATACAACAAAATAGCCTACGAAAGCAACATAAGGGATGGGGCAGTGTCTTGTGGCTAGCAGTTCAAGGGTATTGTGCACTGAGACAGCTGCTTACACTGCTCCTGCAGTCAGGAAGCAGCAAGACAGGAATGCTGCTCTCAACTCCATTGTTCTGTTTTATCCAGTCTGGGACGATAGCACGAGGAAGAAGATCACTTTTAACTTAATTTGTAAAGCAGAGAGGCTTTGAGGTTTTTGTGCTTGCTAATAATTTACTCCAAGATGACAATCCTGATTAACCATCATGCTTGCTCTCTCTCTCTCTCTCGCTCTCTCTCTTTCTCTTTGTTCTTTAATGATCATTCACTTTAACTGTATCTAAAAAATCTGTAAGTAATTTTTCAATATCTTGTTTCTCCATTTGAACTGTCCTTCCTCCTTGCCAGTTTCCTGATGTTATCTCTCTTAATTTTTTTAGCTTCCTTCACCTATTTACCTTGTACTTATCTTTGATCCCTTCCTCTCCTTCAATTCCGTTATCTAATCAGTCAGTAAGCACCCCTATTTCCTTCAAACCCTCTATTGACCTTGTTCTTTGCATGGCCACTATGCTCCTCTAAGTGTCATTGCCTCATAGATGTTTTATCATTCCTATTTGATTGTTTACTAACTGATTTTCCTCATCTTCATGTTTCCCTTTCCATTTTTGTAAAATAACAAGTATGTTAGACATTATCTTGGACACTTTCCTAGTGTAATTTTGGTCAATTGTATAATCTTGAAAAAAAAATTACTATTTGCTTGTTACTTTGAGGAAGATATATGCAGCCAGATACTTAGATACTTAACTCGAAGGTTCAGATAAGATTGAAACTGAAACATATCTGCCCTGCTCTGTACAGTAAACTCTTTTCAGTATACACAATAAAGGCTTGCTCTGCATAAGCAAAAGTGTTTTCATATTCATGTTTCATGTCTATGTTCTATGTGGGGCTAAAGCAAAGAGTAAGCCATACAGAGAAAGTGAGTTCCCATCAGCAGTGGTAGAGGCCAAGGTTCTGGGCAGGACTATGTAAGTGTAATAAGCAGCAGGTCCACCCACAGCTACGGGAGAGGAAAGCCAGAGTGAAAGGAACCCAATGCTTCCAGAGACCCAAACAGTCAGGACTTCCTTGGTCCATGAAAATCAGGCCAGAGCAAAGGAAAAGATTATAGTAACTATTCTATAATGAGGAGAGAACTGATAGATGAAGGCAAAAGATTGGCTTTGTCAGGGAACATTTCTATCCTCTGTCATGAGAAATGGCCATTTTGTACACACATTCTGTACATGGCCCAAAGACAAAAAAACTAGTGGGATTTTCTGGCTGAGTTGGGAATGCAAAGGCCAGAACACAGATGAACTATTCTAATTGATGGGAATGAATGTTAACTTAGAATTTTTTTTTTCTTAACCTCATACTTCACAATTTGAGATGCAGTGTACAGAAGGAATATGTTCGGATTTCCTAGCTTGTTCTAAATTGGAAAGCTGATTGATTTTCTAAAGTACTTATGGGAAGAAAGCCATTTCTGATTTAACTCTGGATTTGCCTCAGAATGGCTAGAGCCATGGGCTGCTCTGTTTAAAACTCGTATGTCCAAGGGTAAACACTAGCATCAACGATGATTTAAATTTAAAATAGCATTAATAAAAATTTAACAGAGCTGGGCATGTGCCTCAGTAGTAGACTGTTTTCCTACCATGCACAAAAGTCTGGGTTCAATCTCTAGCAATTAAAATAAATTAAATGAGCCTAAAATTTGGTTCCTTGTCCATATGAGAGCTGGGGACAACATCATTTTGAAGAGTACAAATATAAAATATTTCCACCAGTGCAGAAATGTCTTTACACATTCCTGGTTTAAATTATTGTTGCTTATTAATCTATGTACATACATATCATACGTATGTACATATCATACAATCCCATACTGCAATATATTTATCCATGCTTTGTTTGCTTTACATGTTCATGTGACACTTGCTGTTGAGATTCACAAGACTATTGTTGGGTTGAGAGAAGTGATGGATAATCATTTTATCGAGTGGTCGGCTCAGGGTGGAAAGTGGTCTCCACTTCTGTATGTGTTATCACATCAATGTGTCGTTTATATCTTGTGAGTTTTCATTAAGGGGCCTGTGTTAAGCTTTGTTTTCTGTGTTTGCTTCTCTTTTTAGTTCCAAGTCCCACTTTTTTTACAAGCATATGATGAGCTAAATTCTTTTAAACCTGATAAGTTTTTAGATTAGGTGAAATTTAAAAAGGAATTTGATGTTCATTGAGTATTTAATTGTTATGACACATATACTAAACAATTTTTAACATGATGATTAGGATTATTTTTCAGTAGATTTAAGCTGCTGGACCATGGGAGGAATTTAAATCCTTGAATGTACAGCATGCTGTGCTCTGCATCCCACTTGGCAACAGGCAGACTGAGAACAGAAAACCTCTCTCCTGTTCAGGCTGTCTGTAGGACAACCAGCTCCCTTTCATGACCCACAGTCCTCAGTTCCTCCTTGAAACTCCCTCTTAGGGATACAGAATAGCAGAGCTAAAACCCTGTGCACAGTTTTAGGTAAAGCTCAAGCTGATTTCCTTCTCCATCAAGATAATCTTCAAATACACAGAGACAGGGACACAAGGTGGTTATTCAGACACGACTGAGTTTTGGTTAGAATCTCAGGATGGAGCTAAAGAATGTCACCACTTGGAAAACCAACACAGCTTATGAACCTTGGATGCATGTGTTTTTGTTTTCTTTCTAGAGTAGCTGGGAACTTTTGTTTTACATTTTCATTTTTACCATATTAGAGAGGGTTTTAATTTAAAGTTTCTGTTGAGACTCTCTGTTGCCTGTAAATTCTCCCACATGGAAGAAGAAGTTAAAACAATTGGAAGAGGACAGAGGAAGAAATAAAAGGCAGTTAGGAAACCATCGTCAATAAAGTACTGGGGTAGGTGTGATCGCCCTCTGCAAAAGAGCCTTCCGGGAGAAAGAAAAGTGTTCTGTTCCGTAGGCTGTTTTGTCATCTTTAGTTGGCAGTTCCTCACCTTGCCATGCTAGAAGTTCGGTTGTAAAAACACATAGTTTCAAACTCTGTCCCTATTAGGACATTTATCTTAAAAGCCAGGGAGGGGAGTGCTTTAATAAAACCCAGGTGTCTATTGCTATGACTTTAAATTGTTGAATTCAACGGCCATGGACTAATTAAATGATAGTTATTTTTACCCGAATTTGGCAGTAAATCAGGAAAAGAATTTCTATCGTAAAATGCTAACAACGTTCTAGGACAGAACCTCAGTGTAATCTACAAGAAAGAAATGCCCTATTCTCAGAACTTGTATTTATTTTTAGCTTGTAAGCATGTTTATTGTTTAAATTACAGAACAGAGCACTACTAGATACTTATTCTTCTTTTCCATAATTAGATTTCTTCATATAATAAACATTTGGCTTAGACTTGCCCTCAAAAGTAATTTTCTTCCAAGGCTTGTAAAAGAACCACACTTAAGAACTCAATGAAAATCAGCAATGACTGAGTAACACAAAGTCATGTATGTTGCATGTTGTTTGTTATCTAACAGGGAAAGGCTCAGTGCTTGCAACACTATGATAATTTTCTCCATTGGTGTCATACAAATTCCTGAAACGTGAGCTGCTGTCACACTCTGCTTTTTGGTCATGCAGCAGGTGCTCTCTGGCAGCAGCTATAGGTTTTCACTTTGAAAAGGTTGTGCCATGCATGTCTGAAGCAGAGCCTCAACATGACCCATTTGTCTGTTCTCTCTTCAGTTCTTGTATATTCTACTCTTATTTACATACTGTTTGTTTATCTAAATAAAGTGAAGATCAGTTGGCTCAAATCATTCCAGGCAACCACGCTTTCACCTCATCTGCTTGTCTTACAAAACTCATTCATACATTCATATATATATATATATATATATATATATATATATATATATATATATATATATATATATATATATGATTTTTTTCTGTGTAACAGAGCCCTGGCTATTCTGAAAGTCACTCTGTAGAGCAAGCTTGTCTCACAGATATTCTCCTGGCTCTGCTGAGATTAAAGGGGTATGCCATCATGCCTGGCTTATTTATTTTTGATTGTTTGTTTGTTTAATGGTAGAGG
Source organism: Psammomys obesus (assembly GCF_907164565.1). Classification (NCBI taxonomy): domain Eukaryota; kingdom Metazoa; phylum Chordata; class Mammalia; order Rodentia; family Muridae; genus Psammomys; species Psammomys obesus. The sequence goes on from NW_026594827.1 coordinate 5,238, forward strand.
GTCTATGTCTATAGCCCAAACTAGCCTAGTACTTACTATGTAGGCTAAGCTTGCATTCACCTCAGCAATCCTTCTCTGCCATCATTCAAAGTTCTGGGATTATAGTTTTGTGTAACTGAGTTCAGCTTGAAGGATATTTAATAAACAATTGTCTTCTTTCATTTGGTCTTCCTACTATTTCCTTTTTTGTTTCAAATTATGAAGTCCTCATTTTCTTTCTAGAGACAGGATTGTAAATTTTCAGGTTTAGTCTTAGTTTGGAGAATTTTTGTTTAATGATTTTTGTGTTTTATTTTTGTGTATCTGTTTGTTTGTTTTGGACAAGGTCTCTCTTTGTATCTCTGGATCACCTGGAACTTACTATGTACACCAGGCTGGTCTCAAACTAACAGGTCCTCCTGCCTCTTTTCACCTCCCATACTTGTCTGCTAGGATTAAAGGCATATGCCACCATACCTGGTAAGGATGTGAGTTTTATACCACTGTATAAATATTTCATGCTTTAAAGTTTTTATTATAAATTTATGATAGTACAATAGAGAGATGGCACAGCGATAAAGATCACTGGCTGCTCTTCCAGAGGACCTGAGTTCTATTTTCACACCAACATAGTAGCTTAACACCGAAGGTAACTCCATACAGTTCGAGGGTTTTGAGGCTCTTTTCTGAGTCTGCAGATAACATACATGCAAGTGGTACACAGATAAACATGATAGCACAACACATATGCACATAATAAAATAGAATAGAATGAAAGAGAATGATGAATTTAAAAGTAAGAAACTTATATCAGTTACTTAGATTCAAAAATACAGTAGCATTTCAAAAGTCATCATGATGTATGTGTAACTGTTATGGCTGTTACATTTAAGTGCTCTATTAGGCTCATATTAATATCTTTTTAAGTTCTTGTATTTATCTAAAAGAAGGGGGCGATCATATCCTTATGCATTCAAAATAATTTGTCTTAGCCTCCTTTGAACTCAAAGTACTAAAGATTTATGTGTTCAATCCTCACACTCTCTCATCCACTTATACACTTTCATCATTGACCATTCTTTCTCCATCTATAGAGCAGTCGTATCTGTTTCAATGACTCCTAAATTCAGATGACTAAAACCATATCGAAAAGGGTTGTTGTCTTTTAATGTCAACATAGCTAAACTGTGACTGGAGATTTTAATCCAGTTTTACAGCATTGCATCAGAGACTGTTAAAGCGTTCAGTGGAGTATGGCCATCCCAGGTCTACATCTGTATGTCATCATTTTCCTTACTGTTGTTCCTTTTAAGGTACCTGGAACATCAGAACTGGTTTCCTTACCCACATAATAGCATATGCAAATATTTACCTACTCTAGATGAAAACTGAAGCCAGTTCTTAAAGATAAATTATTGTTTGATCCTAGCAGTTCTTGGCATTAGTACAAATTATTTATTTTCATTAAATTATTGAAATATTAATCACACATATAGAAAAAGCATCATAATGTTTTCTATTATCTGTTCATTATTTGTTTGAAACAGGGTTTCTGTATTCATGCTGACCTCAGGCAAGGATGGTCTTGACATCCTCCTCCCCTGGGCAAGCATTGGAGGTGATCTTCCTTCACTACACCTAGCTGTGATTTATTTAAGAAAACATTTAAATAACTAATCCACAGGAGCCTGCTGCAGAGGGCCTCTGAAAGACTTTATCCAGCAGGGTATCAAAGCAGATGCTGAGACTCATAGCCAATCTTTAAGCAGAGTGCAGGGAATCTTATGAAAGAAGGGGGTGATAGAAAGACCTGGAGGGGACAGGAGCTCTACGAGGAGACCAACAGAACCAAAAAATCTAGGCCCAGGGGTCTTTTCTGAGACTGATGCTCCAACCACAGACCATTCATGGAGATAAACTAGAACCCCTGCACAGATGTAGCCCATGGCAGCTCAGTCTCCAAGTGGGTTTCATTACCAGGCCACAGAGGAAGACAATGCAGTCAGTCCTGATGAGACCTGATAGTCTAGGGTCAGATGGAAGGAGAGGAGGACCTCCCCTATGAGTGTACAGGGGGAAAGGCATAGAAGGAGAAAGGGAGGGGTGATGGGGTTGAGAGGAGACAAGGGAGGGGACTACAGCTGGGATTCAACGTGAATAAAAAACAAGACATGAGTTTTTTGTTAGTAAAAGAGATTATTGTTTTTTTATTTTTTAATTTTTTAAAAAACTTTTCTCAGATCTAAAAACCATCTATAATTTGTCAGCAACTAGAGTGTGAGTCTGGTAGTGGGAAACGAAAACCTTGAGTGGAGATGTGATAGAGACTTTCCGATTCAAGTTAAATTAAAGAGTAAAGTCTTCTGGGTCTCACACACTTTTCTAAAGATAACTTTCAGGTAATTTTCTAGGTCTTAACCAAAGCTGGATTATGAGGACTATATAAGAGTGCATTGGGAAATAATAAAGAAGAAGAAGAAGAAGAAGTTTGTGCAGACATTTCTCTCCTCTCTTTTCCTAGAGCAAAAAGAGATCGGATAGGAGATTAAGGGCTGTCCAGGAAAGACTGGGCTCATAACAATAGATCTACCCATTACTTTGTGTGTGTGTGTGTGTGTGTGTGTGTGTGTGTGTGTGTGTGTGAGAGAGAGAGAGAGAGAGAGAGAGAGAGAGAGAGAGAGAAGATTCTCAAGTATGTAAAATTGGTCTTGAATTCCCAAACCAAGTGCTTTTGCCTTGTAAGAGCTGGGATTAAAGGCGTGTGCCAGCATGCATTTTGAGGAAGGCTACTATAAAGCTTTCTTTATGGAATTTTTGATCATTTGCCATCTGTTTTCTGGAAAATGATTTTTCAAATCTCCCAAGGTACGTAAAAGTTACATCCTTGGTCAGAAAGCATCAAGAACAATGTGTTTTATCTTTTGTGTTCTGTTTTTCCTGAATACACTGCCTGTGATGCCTGCAGCTGCCTCACATATTCTATTTAACTCTCAAGTCATTCACACAACATTTTTGGTCAACAATGGACCAAATATACTCGGTGTAGAATGTGATCTCTCAAGATGATATTGCGTAATGATATCAAGGCCAGTTATGTTCCTGTAATTACTTTATATCATGTTTTCATAGTAATACTGAAACCATCAAATAATCTATTTCTCAGGAGATAATGACTGTGATTCTATGGCCTGTGACTGGTTTAGTTGAAATCTCTAAGTTTTCACTAAGCTATCCCCAAATCACTTTGTCACCCACTCCCAAATCTCCTCCTGGACTTGTTCACTAGCTCATAATGTTACCAAATGCTCCCAGCCTGGACCAGGTTCATCTGCGCATCTCTTTTCCTACATCCAACTCTCAGATCCCCTGATTAAAAGTTCTGCTAATTGTTTCATGTACAAAAGTCAAAGAGATCATTCTGGCAGAATCATCTTATTGTCTTTAGTTGTAACTGTCATTTTTCCCCCCCAACAGGAGCAAAATTTATTGGAACGTTCCCCATTCCAGACACCTATAATCCAGATGATGATAAAATCTATTTCTTCTTTCGGGAATCATCTCAGGAAGGCAGTACTTCTGACAGAAGCATTCTTTCAAGAGTTGGACGAGTTTGTAAAGTAAGAGTCACTTATTTTTCCTTAAGAACCCTGTCAGTATAATGAGGTAATTCATCTTAAGTGTTGAAAGAAAGAAGGCCATCCATTATTGATAAAGTTGTAAGACTAGTTCACACTACATATAACTTCTCAGATGCAGTTGGGAAGAGCAAAAACAGGTTATTTCCAGACGTCAGACTTTATTTCCCGTGCTTTTCTGCCTTGCTGGCTTTGGAACGTGCTTGGCGCTCTGCCACTGTCTCTCTGTCACGCTTTCAGCAGGACCACTCACTCTCTTGATCCCTAGAGGAAAAATGTTTTTATATAAGGTTAAACAGTGTCATCTTAAAATTGAGTAATCACCCGAGTAACTTGAACACTAAAAAAAACAACAACAACAACAAAAAAAAACAAACAAAACAATCTTGTCTATGTGTTTTTGCTTGTTTGTTTGTTTGTTTGTTTTTAATATGCACCACTCATATAACAATCATGTGTATTTTGTTTGGACCAAGTTAGTCTGAAATATAGCTATATCTTATTATATTAGATACTTCCTATGCAATTAACCTAGACTAAGTTCTAAGAAAATAATGAAGAAAAAAGTTAAAATGTTACAATCAGTTCTGAATATGATCATTTTAGCTAAATTATAATAACCACATTAAGTGCTTAAGACACTTACATTTTGTTCCATCAAGGCTTTTAGTTCATTGACTATGGACTTCATAGAATAATGACAGCGCTGGAGCCAAACCCGTGATTTCTGAATGTATGTATTCTTTCCGGACTTTCCTCTGCTGAAATAACTTTCCTGAGGAGACATAAATCAGTTATTATGAGCAAGAGCTGTTAAGTTAATAAATATTGTCTGCAGGGAATCTTTCTTTGGTCTTAAACAAACTTTTCATTTTCTTTCTATATAAGCCTGTCACTTTTGTTTCAGTCTATGCCCTCAGGCTTCTGAACGCTTCCAGGGACAAGAATACAAACATCACCACACTTGAAATTGCTAATGACAACGTGTCTTTTGAATGAAGCCAGCTTGTGATCCCAGACCATTCTTTACCTCCTACTCCTAGCCAATAATGCTATCTCTCCCAGTGATCCTCTTTCTCCCCACAGGGGGCAGAATGTCTGAGAGGCATTTTCATTCTCTTACAGTCCAAGAACCTGTAGTCTTGTCTTACAGCCTCCTGCTAGAGATGAATGGCCATTCCTGAAGTACTCCTGTTGAGTTAGTGTGATGCAGAATGCCACATAATAGCATTGCACTGACCCGCCCAGCCCCGGAGTAGATTGACACTTTGTATAACGTGAAGTAGGTTGAATGTTTCAAAAGGGGTTTACAAGCAGTGAATCCATTTCATGAGTCTGAAAAACATAGATGACAAATGTGCTGTTTGAGGGGAACTTCAGTGGGTTTCTTTTTTTTTTTTTTTTTCTTAGTTGGTGTAATACATTTGATGTAAATTTATTTGTATCAAAGTAATGGTTTTATTCTGATGTAAATGAATCTTAAATGTAGATGAATATGTTAACATTTGTCACAGTGATAAATTTCTACATAGAAACTATAGGCAGGACTTTATACATGAACCATGGGATAATTCTTTTTAAGCTTTGATCAAACAATGAAAAATTGAAAAGGCCAAAAAAATAAATAAATAAAGGCAATGAATGAGTCTTCAGAAGTAAAAAAAACAAAAACAAAAAACAACAACAACAACAAAAAAAAAAACATCTCTGAAACTATACAGTAAGATTCTGTCACCCTATTATTCTAACAAATTGTGAGATTAAATGAAGACATGTGACGGGTGAATTTGACTGAACAAAACAGAGACTTTTCACTCTGTGTGTCTCATCTCTTAATCATTCTTTTAACTGGGTGACTTCTTAAGATTGCCTCCCGTAACTCTGACGTATTGGTCACAGGTTTGTGATACCTGGTTCTAAATTGCTCTTTGCAATTTAATTATAGCACATCCAACTCATATTCACTCTTATTGAATATGTTATTTTCACATAAAATAATTCTAATAACATTATTTGCAGTTTATTCTTTTTTGTTATTTCCCTTACTTGTGAATATTATGCTAATATTGTTTTTATTATTTGTCAAATAATAACAAAAGGCATATCTTCAACATGAGACAGAATTGAGCTTGATATAAGAAACCATTTAAGAAGGAAGGTCATAATTGGTAGTATTAAGAGTAAGCTGTGGAAGTTTTTCTGACTTTGCCAGGTTTTGTTCTAGTAGCATGGGAGTCCTTTATCCTGCCTGCTCTCTTGATGGTTTCCCACAGTCCATATTTAGAAACACAAAGCTTTTGTTCTTGCTGCCATTGACAGTTTAAGAATTATATGCCTCTCCTATTATGAAACTTTAAAAAAAAAAGGTGTTATATTGAAATGAAAAATCTATTTCTTTGACTTATTTGGCATAAAGTCATTAGTAAGAAAGAGGTTTCAGTAATAGACTACTATCTCACACATACACACACAAGCTTAAACATTGTTCAAGAGAAAGGCTACTGTGTTCGATACTGTAATCCTTTCATGCATTGTCTTTGAATACTTTACCAAGAGCAACAAAATATGACTTCCCTAAGAAACACACTACGCTGCAGATACCACGTTGCTGTCCTTTAAAAAAACAAAAAACAAAAAAAAACCCTCAAAGTACACTGAGCGTATATGGATATATGGAGAGGAGATATGATATAAAGGGGAAATGTGAGAACTCGCTTTCCGTGAAGTTTGAAAACATGATGCGAACGGAATGATTGTAATGAATCCTATAGTGTGAACAAGACTGCCACATGGAGGAATGGAGGACAGCCGTTCCATCCAGCATGTGTCAAGTTAGAATGCTGAAATCTTGTAACAAGAATTCAAGGTATGTGTCAGGAGAGAAATGTCTTTGTTGTAAATTAGGTGATAAGAAGTCTTATCTGCATGTTAGCAAATGAGAACACTATTCTGTAGGCAATAGTGAGTTATTCAATGTTATTCGAGGCACAGAGGGACAAGATGGATGTATGGATGTAGTTAACTACCACTAAATATAAATTTGGAAATATATATATATATATATGGCAGGTAGGAAGCCTGCCATATCTAGCATGGTAGGAATAAAGACATGGAGTTATATTCAGGAACTATTTAAAAGAAATTGTATTTATACATATCTAAGGTATCAATAATCCCATTATTTTATTAATAGATCAATACAGACTACAGAGCATGGTCATGCCCATGTGTTCAGTACATAATTCAGTAGTCACATGCTCTTGTGTTCAAATATGACTATCAAGATCAAGACCTTAATTCATAATACGTTTTACTACTTCATTATATCCTGAAATGACATAGACATCACATAATACATGTCTCAAAGGCAATATCATCACCTAAGATTCTTGACATATAGATAAGCACTTCTGTATTACCGGTAACTGGAGTTTAGAAGACAAGGCACGTATCTCGACAACGTGGAAAGGGTGCATTCCTTTATGAGATAGGAACCAGAATATATGTTATATTGGGACATGCTGTAGCTGACGTGGCTCTGGAATGTGTTAACATATTAAGCTACTTAAAAGCATGAACCTGAAGCTCTGTATGTTCCGGGTTATTAACTATGAAAGCCTCTGGTATACTGTTGGTACTTGAGGCATAAAAAGTGATCAGAACAATTTATATTCAAGATGAAATACAAAGGCAGAATACAGAGGGACAATACAATTTTTAAAAAGATGTAAATGTCCACAAAAGAAATTGAAGAAGAATTTGGTTTGCGCTGTGTTAGGATGGGAAGGGAGATTATTAGAAGCCAAAGATATGGTATTTTGAAGTTTTTTTTTTTTTAAAAGCAGATGATTTGGGTGGACACACATTTCTATAACCCTAGTTTTTGGGAGCCTGATGCAGGCAAATAAAATATAATGGAGAAGAGGAATAATAGGTAGATGGGGTGGGAGAAACAGCAAGAAAATCAAAGCAGTTTTCAATGATGTTACAGTCCACAAAGTCAGGTCTGATCAGTTTTTAAAAGTCAGGATTTGACAGTCAGCGGATAACAGAAGACCTCTGCTTGTAGGATATAAACCTTCAACCTGCTACATACCTTCTGCTCTTTCTCACTTTCTCATTTTTAACCCACACAAGGTGGATACCCACATCTTCTGTGACTATTTTACCAAACGAATTAAGGCTTACGTGAGAGCATTTGGATTTACGTGTGACAGATACCCAGGAAGGTATTGAGGATCGACATAGATTTGTGGGTGTGAGCACATACCAAGCTAGTGTAGGAGACTAACATGTAAAGAATGAAAAACCGGGTCATAGCACATACTAATGTGGACTCACACATATTGTACATCATATACATAGACTTTTAGATCCAATTCAATTTTTGGAAGTTCTTCAAAAGGTAGCAGTGTACCTTTTTGATTAACTAACAAACTGTATTGCCAAAAAATACCATTGTCTTGCATTTGTATTTGTTTTGTTGAATTGGAGAATGTATTTCTCCTGGGAGCCAGGCTGGCTTGGAACTCACTGTGTAGTCCACACTGACTCCAAACATTCACAATCCCCTTATCTCTGTTTTCTGAGTGCTGACATTTCAGATATGTAATGTCATGCTGTGCTGATAATTAATTAATTTAATTAGTAAATCTGGAAATTATGGTTATTTTGCTTTCATTATTAAAAATTATTTTTTCATTTATGTGTAAATACGTTTCTGTGTGGGTGTGTGCTACATGTCCACAGGCCCTTACAGAAGCCAGAAGGTCATTGCATCCCCTGGAGCTGAAATTACACGGTGCTCTGAGCCACCTGAGATGAATGCTTACGAATCTAACTTGGGTCCTTTGGAAGAGCAACAAGCGCTTTTAACTAGTGATCCGTCTTTCTAGTCCTCTGTTGTGTGATTATTAAAAAAAAAAAATACTTGTAATTTGTAAATGTGTAATATTTCTGAAT
>NW_026594828.1:0-4064 GCF_907164565.1 Psammomys obesus
TTGGCTATGCTGTGAGATTACAGCTCTCAAGTTAAAAAAAAAAAAAAAGAAAGAAAAAGAAAAAAGAAATGGCTTCCAACAATTTTGTAGAGATAAGAAATAACCCTCAGTAGGTAAACTTAATAAAATCTATAATGATGTGAATGAATATTCTTAAAGGCAGAGAATTGCTAGTTACCAGTAAATCAATTATAAAAAAAATAATTCTAAAGATAATGAAAACGTAAAGAAAATTTTAGATAAAAGTATGTGTAGAATAAGAATGCGAGTCTTTAATAATTTCCCGACATAAAAATGTTCATGTGGGAAACTGAGAAAAGAGCTACAGGAAATAATCTGATTTGAAAGGCTTCTTGGTTTCTAAACATAAAAGCCTCTTTGGCAGGGCTACAAATTAAGAGCGCATGGGGAAGTCCAGTGTTTTGATTGGTGGAGCTCGGACAGTAGGTGTTGTAAACAGTAGGACCTCCAGGGTCTAGGCTAAGTGTTCCTATCAGAGTAAGAGAAATGTTGTGCTCTCTGATAACTTATGTCATTCCCAGGTTGCATATAGCCATTTGCTGTGTCTCACTGAATATAATTATAGTCTCTGTGTCCTAACACTTTAATTACCTGCAAAATTACGAGTTCAAGAAATTTTTAAATCACCCCTTTATTCACAATTTCCATATGTGCCTTTGCTATCTTTTTAAGTCAAGTGTTCAAACTCTTTCATAAATCTTTCTGTGTTTTCCTTATTTTAGATAAATGCTGGAGTCTCAAAACAAGAAATAAGAAGAATTGTCTTAGGCTGTATAATAATGCTTTTCATTTTTATACCCAATAGACAGAATGTGCAAATTTCATCCGAGTACTTCAACCCTACAATAAGACTCATGTTTACGTGTGTGGAACTGGAGCATTTCATCCACTGTGTGGATATATTGATCTTGGATCCAACAAGGAGGTAATGAAACCATAGAATATATAATTTACTGTAATGCCTTGTTACATAATGCTTATAATGCAGTGTACACGTTTGAGTACAAAGACAACATAACATTATCTGTACAAGAATTAATGTTTCTAAACATTTTATAGATTATACATTAATGCATTTTATTTACCTAATAAGTGTTTTCTACTGACATTTGTTTTAATGAGATAAATAAACTTTACAATATAAAATGTTAAAATCAGTTGTTTTATGGAATCTGCGCATACCTTTATTTATCCTTTTTAATAATATTTGTATACACACATATACATTTACATATATATTTATAAATTATGATGCTGTGAAAATGCATTTTACATGTAAGCTTTTATAATGTAACTATATGTCATAAGTTTTCAGTTTGTTCTTTAAAGTTGACCTGATATATTTGTTAAAAGTGGTGGAAAGCAAGTACTGAGAACTTCAATAGTTTCCTTGACTATGTAGACATTCATTCACACTGAAATCATTAGGTTTTCTGGGCTAAATTAATGGGGTGGAAATAAAGGAAATATTAGTTAAGATTAATTTATCCCAGATATCAGTGAGCATTTCTAATAAATGAGAAACATGCAGATTTCACAATTTTTACAAAAATGAATTTTTCAAGTACTCTGTGTTATATAGACTGTCATGTGCATTGAATGAATTTTTCCCCTTTGGAATTTCACAAACTCTGAGGTTAGCCATTGCAATTCCTAATAGATAGGCTAGTAAAAATGGATTTTGGTGGGTGTCCAAACAGTCTAGCGAAGCCGGCATGACTAGCTAAGTTTGAGACATGTGCTCTATGCTTTTCCTTTGCATCCTCATGTTTATGCATGTATTTTCTGTGTATAACCATACGTATTTGGAGTTCGTGTGCTTGAGAGTAAAGTCTGGGCTTACGAAAAAGGTTTCTTTATGTTACTTTAACTGATTCAGGCAGAGGTCAAACCTGCAACTGTGGCCAGACAGATTTTTCTCTTTCCAATGTAGACTCAACTGCTTGAAAAGAAAGCAACTGTGATAGTTAAACTCTGAACCACTAGGAGATCTGGCAACTGAATCCATCATTTCTTGTTGCTGCTGTAATGTCCTCCAGCCTAGCTTTGATGAAGGGCTGTATATTACAGTAGCTTGCAGCACGGGGTATAATTACAGGAGCACCCCACAGCTTGTGTGTGGATTTAGGCCTGAGGATAAAGGCCAAACTCCCAACCTGCCCAGGGAAGCATACAGTGTTCTCTACCTCTTAAAGTCAAGCACCCTAAAAGGAACTTTAAATGGAGCTAATTACTGAGCTTGGGACTTGTCAAGAAGGTCCAGGCAGTCAAATTTACAAGTTTTCCTAATAGAATTATGTGAAGAGAGGGATACTGAGACCGGGAGCTTCCAGCTGGCCTGGCGTGCAGGCAAACCGCGCTATCACGCATGTTTCTCTGCTTTTATGTATTATTAATTCCAAGAAATTACATTTCTAGAAGCTTACAAACCCTTTCCATTTCGAATAGATAAGCTTACCCTGAAAGAGAATGGGAAGAGGATAGAGTGTAAGCTAAAGGCTGGAAGAAGCTACCCTGAGAGTGGGGCGGGGGAGGGACAGCCAGTGTGGTGGGTACAATGAGAGAAAGAAAGGGTGAAAGCTAAAATGAACTCCAGGAAGTTGACAGGGAGTTGGCAGGTGAGATGAGACTATTTACTGAGATAAGAACAGTGGCAAGCTTGTGGGGAAGGTAGTGAGTTAGTAATTGCATATTTTACATTTAAACCTGGTGCTCCAAGGGGCTTCCTGGATCTTAATTCAGAAGGGAAGTCAAGGCAGCTGTCGACAGCTTCAGACAGCACTTTCAAGAATCAAGTTTGACTGTGTACCAGTTCCAGTATGTTTCTGCATACAGCATAAACTTTCTGAGGTTTTGTTTATTCAGTAACGTGTGATGGTGATAAGAGGGAATGCATACAGAGTTATTTTAAGTATCAAATAAAAGTTTTCATCAACGTGATGGCGGCCAGGGGCTGAGGCAGCATGCCCAGGGCCTGCATGGGTCTGCACCAGATGGGACCTGAGAGCTGAAAGAAGTGGACACATATCCATTCCGACCCCAGAGGCTATCTCCAATTAAATAACCACTTGCAAATGAAACTTTAGTTTCCTTCAAGGGAATCTCAGTGGGAAAACAGGCTACTCCTCAGGGCAGGCCTCCTGCCCAGCAGTAGATGGCCAGAAATGAACAGAAAATGAATTCAAAGTCATCTCTGGAGGTTCCTTGTCTTATATGTCAAGATATGGCTTTTTCTTTTAAAAATATTGTTCTAATATTTTTATTTTTATTGCTTATATGTAGTTTCCTTTTCTTTTTTTACCCTATAGGTCCTTTGCATATATGTTATGGCTTCAGGTTTAGTTTTTTTTTATGAGATTCTTGAATATGTGAATGAGTCAGTCTCCTTTTCTTATGTTGTCTACTTTTGTTTGTTTTGCCCAATTTCGAAGTGTTAATTTTTGTTTTATGTTATATTTTGTTATCCTTTAGAAGCCCGATTTTTTTTTATGATGGACAGAAAGGGATCTGCATAGGAAGAAAGGTAGTGAGGAATTAGGAGAGAGAGAGGAGAAAACATAATCAGGATTTATTATGTGAAAAAATATTTTCTGTAAAAATATAGTGATTGAAAATGTTTTGACATAGTTTAGAATTAGCTCATTAGTGACAAGAACATAGAAAGGTAAAGTAATGGAAGCCCCCTCTCTCTACAAATTTATAAAATAACATGTATTGCTATAAGTACATTATAATGTAAAGTAAATAAAATTATATTGATGTTCTATAGCCTTGAGAAATTTTTCATGACTATTTAATAAATGAGTTTGCCAAGCATGGTGGTACACACCTATAGTCCCAGTGGTTGGAAAGTAGATATAAAAGGGTCAGAGGGCATCAAAGACAGTCAGGACTACATAAGCAGTTCAAGGTCACCCAGGAATATATGAGGCGCAACCTCAATTTAGAAAAAAAAAATAAAGAAAAAGAGAAAGAAAGAGACAGAAAGAAAGAGAGAAAAGAAAGAAAGAAAGAAAGAAAGAAAGAAAGAAAGAAAGAAAGAA
>NW_026594829.1:0-7197 GCF_907164565.1 Psammomys obesus
AAAGAAAGAAAGAAAGAAAGAAAGAAAGAAAGAAAGAAAGAAAGAAATTGGCAGTTTGGAAGTAAATGTTGCCCGTCTAGAGCATAAACAGCTCATCTTTAAAAGGTTTGTGTGCTGACAGTCACTGAGTTTCACATGGTAATTAATTTCTCCTTCTGAGCCTCTTACATGTTTATTCTGCGAGAGAGAGAGAAAAAGGGAGCGAGAGAGAAAGAGAGAGAGAGAGAGAGAGAGAGTGTGTGTGTGTTATGTGCTATGGAGCATATGTAGAGTTGTGTCTTCTTACATGTTTATTCTGAGAGAGAGAAGAAGAGAGAGAGTGTGTGTATGTTTGTGTGTTACCTGCTATGGAGCATAGGTAGAGTTGTGTCCGTCTGCAATGTGGGTCCAGAGGATGGGATTCTGGCTGTCAGGCTTTGCAAAATTTCCTGAGCCATCTTTACCCATGGAGTATCTTCCAGCCACTAACAATATTTCTGTATGTATAGTCCAAAGAGATACATTTTCAGGTAATTAGTTAAACTAAATTGAAGCATTTCTTACAAAATGGAAGTTTAGACACTTAGACTCATCTCAAATGACAGCATATTCAGGAAATAACCTGGTGTCCTCTGTCCCTTTTGCTTCACTCCTTGCTTTCTAAATAAAAGCAATGGGTGGTTCTTTCTTGTTGTAAGAGCAATCTGTGGTAACAAAGATATGCTGTCCAGATTGCCTGCAGTGTGGCTTTCTCTTCAGATTTGCATGGGTTGAGTCATCTCCTAGCTGCTGGAAGGTGGTGTTGTCATTGTTATGAGACACTAGGGATCATGGGGCTGAGTTCATTATGCATGCATATTTTTCTTGGAAAGTTCTACATGAGATGACTTTTCCCTGAATATCAAAAGTCTGCCAATGTCATTCTGTCTGTGGCCACTATTATAAAAATAGATGCTTCTGCCAAAATAACTATATTTCTTTCACACACAGTGTTTTCATAGTAGTGAAAATACTACAACAAGATTTTTTTTTCACCCCACATATGTCAACATCTCTAAAAATGCACTGCTGCATGGTTTGAGGACACTTTCATGTCATTAGGAATTTTTAAAAGTCACCAGTCTTAAACAATACAGTATAATTGAAAATGCCTAGTTATGTAAATAGTAATTATCATGCTGAAAATTTAAATAGGACATAGTAAATTCTATTATTTTTAAGATGTAGTTCTGTTTTGTTTCTTTTTTTAATATTTTTTTCTTCACAACTTATTCATTCTATATCCCTGTTGAAGCCCCCTCACTCAACTCCCCCAGTCCACCCTTCCCTCCCTCTTCCATCCATCCCCTAGTCCATTGAGAGCAGGAGTTCCTCACTATTGCCATCTGCCTGTAGCTTACCAAGTCTCATCAGGACTGCTTGGATCCTCTTCCTCTGTGGCCTGGCAAGGCTGCATCTTCAGGGCCAAGTGCTCAAAGAGCAGGCAACTGAGTTCATGATAGAGGCAGCTCTTGCTCCCCTTACTTGGTTTTCCACATGGATACTAAGCTGCCAATAGGCTACATCTGAGCAAGGGGGTCTAGGTCCTCTCCATGCATTGTCCTTCCCTCCGTTGGTGCATAGGACTCTACAAGAATTCTCTGTGTAGCAAAATAGAACCTAGACCTCCTGACTTTCCTGCCTCTACTTCCTTGGTAGAAGTCCTACAGGTAAGCACCACCATGCCCAAAAGTAAATGTATTTACTTATCTACCTATTTATTTATTAATTTATTTTTAAAGTTTGTTTTTTTGAGACAGGGTTTCACTGTGTAGTCTTGGCTAGCCTGGTCTCTCTTTGTAGACCAAGTTGGCCTTGAACTCAGAGATCTGCCTCCTTCTGCCTCCTTCTGCCTCCCAAGTGCTGGTTACAGGCACGAGCCAGCACCACCTGGCTGCCAATTTATTTCTTGAAAGTTGATTGGAGACTGGGAAATGACTAAATAGGTAAACACGATTGCTAAATAGGCAGGAGGAACAAGAACAGTGTTGAGATCCCCAGTACCCTCATAAGGCCAGACACAGAAGCACGACATCCCAGTACTCCCTGTTGTGAGATCAGAGCTAGAGACATGCGTATTTCCTCAGATCACTGCCAGATTCTGTCTGAAACAGGGTGGCGAGATGAGAACCAGCATCTGAGGTTATCCTCTGACCTTCACACATACAGCTTCATGGAACACACGGTTACACAGTCAAATACACACACACATTTAAATAATGAAAGAATTTTTTTTTACCTAGGTACATTATTAAACTTGTGCTGGAAAAGCATTGGTAAAGTGCTTGCAGTGAGAGGACGAAGACCCAAGTTCGGGTTCCCACAATCTGCATAACACACAGATGTTACACATATCCGTAATCCCAGCATGGTCAAGATGGAGATATGTAGTCCCTGAGCTAGCTGGCCAGCCATCCTAGCCAAACTCATGAGCCTCCAGCTCAAAGTAAGACCCAGTCTCAAAAAAATGAGGTGGAGTAGTACATCTAAAGAAGATACCTGAAATAAAGTCTAGCCTCCACATTTATGAGCACACAAAGGTGTAGGAATCCTCATGAGCATGTGCTCACATGTGCTAAAACCTAGACACACATACACACTTAACACAAGAAAAAAATGAGTCTTAGGAAATACTGATATCTTGTGGTTTTTTTTGTTTTGTGTTTGTTTGTTTGTGTAACTGAGAACGGTCCAGACAAAATGCATTTTGAGTAAAGTGTTACTTCAACCTGAACACTTATTGAGCCTCTTGAGTAAAAAGGAGTCTGGTAAGATGCAAATTGTGCCTAAAGAGTTAAGTCAGAACATGATGCGTGTACTGTTTGTTCAGTTCGTTCTTATTAGGTTAATGAATGGGAACCTAACTCTTATCTGCTCTGTTCCCGCTGACTGTGATATATTTAAAAACATCACTGTATTTCTTACCACAGGAACTCATATTTAAACTAGACATGCATAACTTGGAGTCTGGCAGACTGAAATGTCCCTTTGATCCTCAGCAGCCTTTTGCTTCAGTAATGACAGGTAAGATCAGTGCAAACAAGTTTTATGTCTAAGTAACTTTCTGAAAAGGCCTGTGTAGACTAAGACCCATTTTCTAACTGCATTGAAGATAATTTCGGATAAACCCTGCCCCACATGTTGGTGCCAGTCTCTCTGTGTGAACAGCATCATCTGTGAAGAAAATGAGCTGACAGCACAGAGGCTTTTAAAACAAATGTCTGGCTGAATCTTCTCAAATGTAAATGTCATCCATCTTTGTCCTAAAACTCCTTTTACTTATGTGGCATTTTTCTAATACTCGACATTGAACTTTCTTAACTCAGGAGGAGTGTCATATACATCAATTCTTTTTTTTTAATTAAATTTTTATTTTTTATATTAATTACAGTTTATTTGCTCTGTATTTCAGCTGTATCCCTCTCCCCCATCCCCTCCCAATCCCACCTTCCCTCCCTCTTCTCCTCCTATGCCCCTCTCCATATCCATGGATAAGGGAGGTCCTCTTCCCCTTCCATCTGACCCTAGCTTATATATCAATTCTTAAATAAAGAAAGAAAGAAACCATGACTCAAGCTACAGAATAAAGTTACAGAATGTCTAAGCATATTTCTCCTCATATCTCTAATAACGTGAGGAGGCTTCTTTGCTCATGCATGCAACCCTGTCTGGCTTTCCGTACATCTTAAGTTCTCACAGAAAAGACTGTCCTGTTGAAAGAAGATCATGCTGTATGGTCTGAACTGTGTTCTAAAGAACATCAGCAGGACCCCTGAATTTTAAACATTATAAACATGCCATTGTTTTGGTTGGTGCATGACTTTAGTCTCTTATTATGTAACTTGTCTATCAAATGTTTGAGTAGACTATAAGAGTGAAGCACCATGACATTTTAATTTCCACATAGTGAGAACCAAGAATTTTGCTTTGAAGAGAGTGTGTGTATTGTGAGGTTATACAACCCATGTTAATTTCTTCTTAGTAGACAGAATAGGATGATTTTTATCAGTTATGTGGGAGTGATGAGCCCTTAATAAACACATTTTTCTGACAAAATATTGACATATTTGTAGTCTATTTCAAATAATACACTGCTTCCTTTTCTCCTGGATTCCTAATAAAGCTTTTGGTTTACATTACCATTTGCTACTCTATATTTTTAAATTTTTAGTTCACATGAAACCACTGATATTTATCTGATATGTTAGAAAAATGTCTTACAGTGGTGGAGATGGTGTATCAGCATCAAGTGTATCACTAGACATTTTTTTTTTAAGTAGGTGACCTCTGAAATTTAGGTTGAAGCGTTCTAAGATGTACAGTGAAAAGCTATTAGACATAAGCAGAGAAATTTTAAAAAATGTGTTTTAATCACTTCCATACAATTTTAAGATTATACTTCCAGAAAATAAGTTACATTTCAATGATAATATTGTTTTTATCCATTATATAGATAGTAAAGAAATTTAAATGATCTACACAGACTAGGCATTTTCACTTTGTACTTTTGGGTGTAACCCAAAGAAGTTTCCTGTAAAAAAAAAAAATCCCTTGAAATAGCAGAGTTTTAGTTCTCCAAAGGACAACATATCATGTTACAGGGACAGCCTTCTTCCTGCCTTCCTCCCTAGTACTCCAACAAGCAGTGGGAAACAGAGGGCATTGATCGGTAAACTCGCTCAGGCTTAACTCATCCTTATCTCTTTCTCTTGGTTCCTGCTCTTTTCTTCTTCTATTCCTGTGTTTCTGCGCTTTCTCTCTCTCCTCCTCCTCACTTTCTGTTGCTTTCTGCCCACTCCACTTCCTACTCTCTTTATTCTACTCTTCTCTCTCTCTTGTCTGTTATTCCTCCTTCTCTCATTGATAAAACATTTATTTTAGACAATATAGGACCAGAAGTTTAGGATGCAGCCAGAGCACAATCTTCCCTTTGTGTACCCGAGCTTTAGAGATATGGTCACCTTAAGGAATGTTGCATGCTATAATTATAACAGATGACTTCAGCGTTGAAAGCTCCCATTCAGCATGGGATGGACAAAGAAAAGCTGTGGACAGGGAGGTTGTGTCAGTTAAACAAATACTAATTTCACCATCCATTCTCATTTTGTCATTTAATTTTTAATATTATGAAAGTTTCTACAAAGAGTGTCTCCTAATTATTCTTTTTCTCTGTTTATTTGTGGATAAATATTAAAGACGAGTATACGCAAAAAGAAGTCAATGCATCTACTGCTATTAAATCAGACTAGGTCTTTTTGGATATCCAGCTTTCCAGCCTCTGCTTATCAATGCTAATTGGGTTACTCCTTCACCTAAGCTACTTCTTCAGAAATTGGAAAATGGATGAAGCAGCATGTGCCAGTGTTAAGCAGACCAGGTTCTGGGGGTCATGTGGGCATCTCCTCCTGTTATCTTAGCAGTCGTGTGTTTCCTTTGCTTCTTACAGATGAGTACCTCTACTCTGGAACAGCTTCTGATTTCCTTGGCAAAGACACTGCATTCACAAGGTCCCTTGGGCTGACACAGGACCACCATTACATTAGAACTGACATTTCAGAGCACTACTGGCTCAGTGGTTAGTGATGTTTCTCTTCTGTTTGTTTTGACTTTGCTTTTGGAAAAATGAGAAGATCATTAATATGCATTCTGACATGCTTGGGGAGAGTTGGTTTTGTACAGCATTTAAGATTATTTTTGAAATGATTTCATGTATAGTTAGACTTATCTCCAGAAATTGTGTGTGTGCACGTACAGACAGATATTCAGTGACTGTATCTACTCTTCTGCTCTAATAAGACTATTTTTTAAAGATGTATAATGACATTGGAGACATTATCATCTTAACACTTTAAATTTTTTAACACTTTAAATTTTAAAGATGAATAAAGTGTAGATGTGAAAAGTTGAATGAATGATTTGATCAAATCTCAAAATTTACCAGCTGCAGAGCTGGGATTTAAGCTGTCAGTCTGTATTCTGTGTTTTAATTACACAGTTTATTAGATAGCAATCCTACCTTCTTTGTTGTATTTTAATTTTCACATAAATCATATATGTTTTAATAATTGTACACACTGTATAAACTTGAATAATTAACATTTTCCATTTCTTGACATGTAGATAAATTTAATCCTAACTTCTGCTGCTAAAATTATGTTTTTGTTTAGAGACAGCACTCAAAAAATTTTTAAATATTTTTATATTGGTTTGTCTAATTATTATTTCAATTAAATATTTATAGTTTTTGTGGTTTAAAAAGCTGGGATTTTTTTTTAAATCCTTAAGGAATTTATGTGGTTACATAAAGGACTAATACAAGACCATTTCACCCACTGTCTTACTTTATTTCACTTACAAGGGAAAATAACACACAGTTTTATTTAAAGAGTCAGATCACATTTACTATTCCCACCAAAATTATTGGGGTTAATTAGCAGGGAAGGGCAAGCCAGAGATTTCCAAAGAACTATCTTCCTATCTCTGAGTGTTTTTTTTTTTTTTTTTGAATAGTGACATATAAACAAATGGAAAGACACTTTTAAAAACATTCCTTTTGTCAAAACCTGCAAATCAATTTGTTTACCCAGTAAAGTGATTTTCAAACTGGCCAAAAAGGAAAAGAAATCTACTAAAAATTAATGGGTTTTGGAATTACTTGATTTGAGAGCTACATTGTAGATTTCCCCTTCCATACCTGCTTAGATAAACATTCTCAGGGCTTTAAAGTAAAACACAAAATTGCATCTTTTTTATTTAGGGATGGCAAATATCCTCAAAGGAAGAGCCCATTAGGAGATACTGTAGTCATTCTTCATCATGACATGCCCATAAGGAAGTCTATGTATGCAATTTTTATTTGCCTAAAATGCTATTTTTGTTATTCCTATTTGAGTAGAGTTACAAAATAGGACAGCTTTCATTGGCCTGACACTTGCCCAGTACACATCTTCTGAGCCTTTTATATACCTGAGTGTTATGCCACGCAGTGGACCTACATGGAGGACGGCGGCTGAGCACAAAGACAAGGAATGTGCTGCTAAGCACGGAGTGTCAGGGTAGTGAACAAGGAGGCTGGAAACAGTTTCATGAATTTGAGGAACGATACTGATGATTTTACTTTTTAATCAGGAAAGTGTGTGTGTGTGTGTGTGTGTGTGTGTGTGTGTGTGTGTGTGTGTG
>NW_026594830.1:0-1570 GCF_907164565.1 Psammomys obesus
TTCTGGCTTTCATAGTCTCTGTTGAAAAGTCAGGTGTGATTCTAATGGGTTTGCCATTGTATGTTACTTGGCCTTTTTCCCTTGCAGCTTTTAGTATTTTTTCTTTTTTCTGTATACTTACTGTTTTGATTATTATGTGGCAGGAGGATTTTCTTTTCTGGTCAAATTTGTTGGGTGTTCTGTAGGCGTCATGTATTCTTATTAGCCTCTCCTTTAAGTTGGTGAAATTTTCTTCAATGATTTTGTTGAAAATATTTTCTGGGCCTTGGAGAAGGGAATCTTCTTTTTCCTCTATTCCTATTATTCTTAGATTTTGTCTTTTCATATTGTCTTGGATTTCTTGGACGGTCTGTGTCAGGAATTTTTTGGATTTAACATTTTCCTTGACAGATAGATCGATTTTTTCCATTGTATCCTCTGCATCTGAGATTCTTTCTTCCATCTCTTGTAGTCTGTTGGTTATGCTTACCTCTGTAGTTCCTGTTTTCTTCCCTAGATTCTTCCTCTCCATTTTTTCCTCCATTTGTGTTTTCTTTAATTTTTCCAATTCTATCTTCAGGTCTTCAGTTGTTTTGTTTAGTTCCTTCACCTGTCTGATTGTACTTTCCTGTTTTTCTTTTATTTCTTGAACTCTGTTTCTTATTTCATTCAGTGCTTTAAGCATTTCCTTTCTAAAGGCCACAAACTGTTTGGCTGCAGCTTCCTCTATTTCTTTACGGATGGCAATATTTTTTTTTTGAGTTTATCTTCCTCTATGTCTTTACGTATCTTATTGTTTCCTCTGTTATCACCTTCATGATCATAGTTGTTAGGTCATCTTATTGGATTTCAGTTATGCTGGGGTGTCCAGGGCTACTTGCCCCTGGGTAACTGGGTTCTGGAGATGACATATTGCTCTGTCTTTTGTTGGTTGAGCTTTTATGCTGGCCTCTACCCATTGTGCTATCTTAGGTGTTTGGGGTCATTTTCTGGTGGTTCCTGGGGATCCTGTGGTGGAGAGAATCCCCTTTGCAGAAAGCTGGTTTTTCCTGAAGGATGTCTTCTCAGCTTTTTGGTTATAGTCCCTGGATGGCTGGCGTTTTTTCAGGAGCTGCTGCTGCTCACGTCAGGGATAGAGACCTGAGTGGTAACTGTGGTCTTTGTTAGTCGAGAAGGTTCTCCTCTCACTCAGGGAAGTCCTGAAGACAGCTGCACTGTTTCTGGGTTTCTTGCTGTAAATTTAATGATCAGCTGCTGTGACTCAGTTGGACATCTGGCGCACAGCAACTATTTGTGCCTGTGTCTGGAGCACAGCTGAGTGATGGCAGGTCGGCCCCGCTGGTCTGCGAGACTTTTCCCAGGGAAGGATTGGGTGATTTAAGTCAGTACAGTTTCCTTCCTTCCCTGTGGATTCTCTGGAGGCAGGGACTCACAGTCTCTTTTTTGTCCTAGGGCGCAGTGCTCAGTCTCCGCCAGCTGGCTGGCGCGCAGAAACTGCCTGTGTTTGCCTTTCAGGTTTTGGGAGCCTGGGCGTCTGCCTAAACTGGGTAATTTTCTGGAGACCTTTTCGGGGTGGGGGTGTCGGCTGAGC